>NW_017207001.1:0-4620 GCF_001704415.2 Capra hircus | reverse complement strand
AACTCGCATGGGGGACTGGCCTTTCGTGAGGCCACCAGAGCGCCGCCTGAGGTCCCTGTCGTATGTCGAGAGCACCTGCCGCAACTCGAGAAAATCCAGGAGGTTCTCCCCCTCGAGCGAGATGAGGCCCATTTCGCTGAGCGTCTCGAGGCTAATCACACCTAACCTCTGGAAATTCCAAAGGGTCCTTCACACCTTGCTGCATCTCAAGAAGTTCCCCGACATACCCGTCTCCAACTCGAGAGGAAAGTACGAGTGTCCCGCCCTCATCCAGAGGATCCCCATTTACACCTCCTAGTTCGAGAGAAGGGATCCTTTCCCTGTGTGTTCGGTAAAAAATTCTCGGTGCTTCCCTCGCAGCTCAAGAGGAGGCGCTCTCCCAGGAAAGGCGAGAGGAACTCCAGGGTCGGCCACCATTCCCAGAGACCCCCAGATGTCTCAGTCCATTCCAGGGAAACCTGTTTTCCCGCACTGCTCGACTTTCATGCCGAGGAACGACTCACACTACGGTGGCACGTGTACAAACCTGTTGGGAAGCCTCGTGGGAAAGCCTCGAGGGATAGCCACAGATCCCTTGATCCACGGGAAGGGAAGCGTGAATCTGCTGCTTCCGCTCGGGAGGAAAGCGCACGTGCATGCCCCCACTCGAGACGACGAAAGACTCCCCTGGGGAGACTCCAGAAGTAGCCCAAGATCCATGTCAGCACTGGAGAGGAGTCCTCAGGTTCCGGCACCGACTCCACACAAGGACTTAGGCCCCGGCATCGACGGGAGTGGAGTCCCGAGAGGACCCCGAGCAACTCGCATGGATACTGGCCTTTCCTGAGGCCACCAGAGCGGGTCCCTGAGGTCCCCATCGTAAGTCGAGAGCACCTGCCGCAACTAGAGAAAATCCAGGTGGTTTTCCCCTGAGGCGAGATGAGGCCCATTTCTGCTGAGGTGTCTCAAGGCTAATCACACCTAACCTCTGTAACTTCCAAAGGTTGATTCACACCCTTGCTGCAACTCAAGAAGTTCACCGACATACCCGTCTCTACTTGAGAGGAAGCACGAGAGTACCGCTCACTTCCAGAGGAACCCCGTTTCCGCCTCCTAGCTCGAGAGGAGGGATCATTTCCTTTCGTGGTCGGGAAAGAATACCCAGCGTTCCCGTCGCTTCTCAAGAGGAGGCGCTCTCCACAGGAAAGGCGAGAGGAACTCCAGGGTGTTGCCACCATTCCCAGAGTCCCCCAGATGTCTCAGTCCATTCCAGGGAAACCTGTTTTCCCTGCACTGCCTCGACTTTCCAGCCAAGGATAGACTCACACCACGGTGGCACGTGGGACAGCCCTGTGGGAAAGTCTCGTGGGAAAGCCTTATGGGAAAGCCTCATGAGGAAGCCTCGAGGGAAAGCCACTGATCCCTTGATCCATGCGAAGGAAGCGTGAAGCACTGCTGGCTACAGCTCGGGAGGAAAGCGCACGTGCATGCCCCCACTCGAGCCGAGGTCTGACGGCCCCTGGGGAGACTCCAGAAGTCCCCGAAGATCCATGTCGGCACTGGAGAGGAATCCTCAGGTTCCGGCACTGGACTCCACACAAGGTCTTGGCCCCGGCATGGACGGGAGAGGAATCCCGAGAAGCCCACGAGCAACTTGCATGAGGACTGGCCTTTCAATGAGAGGCCACCAGAGCATGTCTCTGAGGTCCAAGTCGTAAGTCGAGAGTTCCAGCTGCAAACTCGAGAAAATCCAGGAGGTTCTCCCCTCCAGGCGAGATGAGGCCCATTTTCCGCTGAGGCGTCTCGAGGCTAATCAATTCTAACATCTGGAACGTCCAAAGGGTCCTTCAGCACCCTTGGCTGCAACTCAAGAAGTTCCCCGACATAACCGTCTCCACTTGAGAGGAAGGCACAGAGAGTCCCGGCCACATCCAGAAGAGCCCCCGTTTCCGTATCATAACTCGAAAGGTGGGATCCTTTCCCTGCGTGGTCGGGAAAGAATTCCCGGCGTTCGCCAGGTCGTATCTCAAGAGGAGGCGCTCTCCACAGGAAGGCGAGAGGAACTCCAGGGTCGTGGCCACCATTCCCAGAGTCAACTAAATGTCTCCGTCGCATTCCAAGGAAACCTGTTTTCCCTGCACTGCCTGGACTTTCAGCTGAGGATCGACTCACACCACGGTGGCACGTGGGACAACCCTGTGGGAAAGCCTCGTGGGAAAGCCTCGAGGGCAAGGCACAGATCCCTTGATCCACGCGAAGGGAAGGGTGACACTGCTGCTACAGCTCGGGAGGAAAGCGCACGTGCATGCCCCACTCGAGACGAGGACTGACTCCCCAGGGGAGACTCCAGAATTACCCCAAGATCCATGTCAGCACTGGAGAGGAATCCTCAGGTTCCGACACCCCCTCCACACAAGATCTTAGGCCCCAGCATCGACGGGAGAGGAATCCGAGAGGCCCCGAGCAACTCGCATGGGACTGGCCTTTCCTGAGGCCACCAGAGCGGGTCCCTGAGGTCCCCGTCGTAAGTCGAGAGCCCCTGCCGAAACTCGAGAAAATCCAGGAGGTTCTCCCCTCCAGGCGAGATGAGGCCCATTTCCGCTGAGGCTTCTCGAGGCTAATCACACCTAACCTCTGAAACTTCCAAACGGTCCTTCACACCCTTGCTGCAACTCTAGAAGTTCCCCGACATACCCGTCTCCACTGGAGAGGAAGCAGGAGAGTCCAGCCCACATCCAGAGGAGCCCCGTTTCCGCCTCCTAGCTCGAGAGGAGGGATCCTTTCCCTGCCTGGTCTGTAAAGAATTCCTGGCGTTCCCGTCGCATCTCAAGATGAGGTGCTCTACACAGGAAAGGCGAGAGGAACTCCAGGGACGTGCCACCATTCCCAGAGTCCCCCAGATGTCTCCGTCCATTCCAGGGACACCTGTTTTCCCTGCACTGCCTCGACTTTCAAGCCGAGGATCGACTCACTGCGCGGTGACACGTGGGACAGCCCTGTGGGAAAGCCTCTAGGGAAAGCCACAGATCCCTTGATCCACTCGACGGGAAGCGTGACACGGCTCTAGAGCTGGGGAGGAAAGCGCACGTGCATGCCCCCACTCGAGACGTGGACTGACTCCCCTGGGGAGACTCCAGAAGTACCCCAAGATCCATGCCAGCCCTGGAGAGGAATCCTCAGGTTCCGCAAACGACTCCACACAAGGTCTTAGGCCCCGGCATCGACGGGAGAGGAATCCCGATAGGCCCCCGAGCAACTGTCATGGGGACTGTCCTTTCCTGAGGCCACCAGAGCGTGTCCCTGAGGTCCCCGTTGTAAGTCGAGAGCACCTGCCCAACTCGAGAAAATCCAGGAGGTTCTCCCTTCCAGGCGAGATGAGGCCCATTTCCGCTGAGGCTTCTCGAGGCTAATCACATCTAACCTCTGAAACTTCCAAAGGGTGATTCACACCCTTGCTGCAACTCAAGAAGTTCCCCGACATACCCGTCTCCACTCGAGAGGAAGCACAAGAGTCCCGACAACATCAGAGGAGCTCCCTTTCCGCCTCCTAACTCGAGAGGAGGGATCCTTTCCCTGCTTGTCTGGAAAGAATTCCTGGCATTCCCGTCGCATCTCAAGATGAGGTGCTCTCCACAGGAAAGGCGACAGGAACTCCCAGGGTCGAGCCACCATACCCAGAGTCACCCAGATGTCTCAGTCCATTCCAGGGAAACCTGTTTCCCCTGCACTGCCTCGACTTTCAAGCCGAGGATAGACTCACACCACGGTGGCACGTGGGACAGCCCTGTGGGAAAGTCTCGTGGGAAAGCCTTATGGGAAAGCCTCATGAGGAAGCCTCGAGGGAAAGCCACTGATCCCTTGATCCATGCGAAGGGAAGCGTGACACTGCTGCTACAGCTCGGGAGGAAAGCGCACGTGCATGCCCCCACTCGAGCCGAGGTCTGACGCCCCTGGGGAGACTCCAGAAGTCCCGAAGATCCATGTCGGCACTGGAGAGGAATCCTCAGGTTCCGGCACTGACTCCACACAAGGTCTTGCCCCGGCATGGACGGGAGAGGAATCCCCGAGAAGCCCACGAGCAACTTGCATGAGGACTGGCCTTTCATGAGGCCACCAGAGCATGTCTCTGAGGTCCAAGTCGTAAGTCGAGAGTTCCAGCTGCAACTCGAGAAAATCCAGGAGGTTCTCCCCTCCAGGCGAGATGAGGCCCCATTTCCGCTGAGGCGTCTCGAGGCTAATCAATTCTAACATCTGGAACGTCCAAAGGGTCCTTCACACCCTTGCTGCAACTCAAGAAGTTCCCCGACATAACCGTCTCCACTTGAGAGGAACACAAGAGTCCCGCCACATCCCAGAGGAGCCCCGTTTCCGTATCATAACTCGAAAGGTGGGATCTTTCCCTGCGTGGTCGGGAAAAGATTCCCGGCGTTCCCGTCGTATCTCAAGAGGAGGCGCTCTCCACAGGAAAGGCGAGAGGAACTCCAGGGTCGTGCCACCATTTCCCAGAGTCAACTAAAATGTCTCCGTCCATTCCAAGGAAACCTGTTTTCCCTGCACTGCCTGGACTTTCAAGCTGAGGATCGACTCACACCACGGTGGCACGTGGACAACCCTGTGGGAAAGCCTGGGAAAGCCTCGAGG
>NW_017207000.1:0-4620 GCF_001704415.2 Capra hircus | reverse complement strand
CGCCCCGCTGGAATATATAAGGTGCCTCGCCTTAAGCTCCCCGGTGGCCAAACGTAGGAGGTGCAAATTCCTTGTCTGGAATTTTATTGACCGTCGAGTAAACCAAGCTATTCAGCCTTCTTCTCCACTTAAATCTTCTTACTACACTATAGTTTTCCTAATCTAATCTTACATTAATAAATAAACAAGTCTTTCCACGCCAACGCCGTCCACCCTTCGAATTCCCTGGATCCACCGGGGCTGGACCCCGGCATCAGACCTTGTGTAGAGTCGGTGCCGGAACCTGAGGATTCCTCTCCAGTGCTGACATGGATCTTGGGCGTACTTCTGGAGTCTCCCCAGGGGAGTCAGTCCTCGTCTCGAGTGGGGGCATGCACGTGCGCTTTCCTCCCGAGCTGTAGCAGCAGTGTCACGCTTCCCTTCGCGTGGATCAAGGGATCTGTGCTTTCCCACGAGGCTTTCCCACAGGGCTGTCCCACGTGCCACCGTGGTGTGAGTCGATCCTCGCTTGAAAGTCGAGGCAGTGCAGGGAAAACAGGTTTCCCTGGAATGGACTGAGACATCTGGGGGACTCTGGGAATGGTGGCACGACCCTGGAGTTCCTCTTGCCTTTCCTGGGGAGAGCGCCTCCTCTTGAGATGCGACAGGAACGCCGGAATTCTTTCCGACCACGCAGGGAAAGATCCCTCCTCTCGAGCTAGGAGGCGGAACCGCGCTCTCTGGATGAGGGAGGGACTCTCGTGATTCCTCTCGAGTGGAGACGGGTATGTCGGGGAACTTCTTGAGTTGCAGCAAGGGTGTGAAGGACCCTTTGGAAGTTCCAGAGGTTAGGTGTGATTAGCCTCGAGATGCCTCAGCGGAAATGGGCCTCATCTCTCCTGGAGGGGAGAACCTCCTGGATTTTCCTCGAGTTGCGGCAGGTGTTCTCGACTTATGACGGGGACCTCAGGAACCCGCTCTGGTGGCCTCAGGAAAGGCCAGTCCCCAGCGAATTGCTCGGCGGGCATACTCAGGATTCCTCTCCTGTCGATGCCGGGGCCTAAGACCTTGTGTGAAGTCGGTGCCGGAACCTGAGGTTTCCTCTCCGGTGCTGACATGGATCTTGGGTATTTCTGGAGTCTCCCCAGGGGAGTCAGTCCTCGTCTCGAGTGGGGGGGCATGCACGTGCGCTTTACTCCCAAGCTGTAGCAGCAGTGTCGCGCTTCCCTTCGCGTGGATCAAGGGATCTGTGGCTTTCCCTCGAGGCTTTCCCTCGAGGCTTGCCACAGGTTTGTCCCACGTGTCACCGTGGTGTGAGTCGATCCTAGGCTTGAAAGTCGATTCTGTGCAGGGAAAATAGTTTTCCCTGGAATGGACTGGAGACATCTGGGGGACTCTGGGAATGGTGGCACGACCCTGGAGTTCGTCTCGCCTTTCCTGTGGAGAGCACCTCCTCTTGAGATGCGACGGGTACGCCGGGAATTCTTTTCCCGACCACGTCAGGGAAGGGATCCCTGCTCTCAAGCTATGAGGCGGAAACGGGGCTCCTCTTGATGTGGGCGGGACTCTCGTGCTTCCTCTCGAGAGGAGACGGGTATGTCGGGGAACTTCTTGAGTTGCAGCAAGGATGGGAAGGACCCTTTGTAAGTTACAGAGGTTTAGGTGTGATTAGCCTGGAGATGCCTCAGCAGAAATGGGCCTCATCTCGCCTGGAGGGGAGAACCTCCAGGATTTTCTCGAGTTAGGGCAGGTGCTCTCGACTTACGACGGGGATCTCAGGGACCCGCTCTGGGGGCCTCAGGAAAGGCCATTCCCCATTCGAGTTGCTCGGGGCCTCTCGCGATTCCTCTTCCGTCGATGCTGGGGCCTAAGAACTTGTGTGGAGTCGGTGCCAGAACCTGAGGTTTCCTCTCCAGTGCTGACATGGATCTTGGGGTACTTCTGGAGTCTCCCCATGGGAGTCACTCCTCATCTCGAGTGGGGGCATGCACCTGCGCTTTCTTCCCGAGGTGTAGCAGCAGTGTCATGCTCCCGTCGCCTGGATCAAGGGATCAGTGGCTTTCCTCGAGGCTTCCTCACGAGGCTTTCCCACAAGGCTTTCCCACGAGGCTTTCCCACAGGGCTGTCCCACGTGCCACCGTGGTGTGAGTCTATCCTTGGCAGGAAAGTCGAGGCCAGTGCAGGGAAAACAGGTTTCCCTGGAATGGACTGAGACATCTGGGGGACTCTGTGAATGGTGGCACCACCCTGGAGTTCCTCTCGCCTTTCCTGTGGAGAGCGACTCCTCTTGAGAAGCGACGGGAACGCTGGGTATTCTTTCCCCGACCACGAAAGGAAATGATCCCTCCTCTCGAGCTAGGAGGCGGAAACGGGGTTCCTCTGGATGTGAGCGGGACTCTCGTGCTTCCTCTCAAGTGGAGACGGGTATGTCGGGGAACTTCTTGAGTTGCAGCAAGGGTGTGAATCACCCTTTGGAAGTTACAGAGGTTTGGTGTGATTAGCCTCGAGACACCTCAGCAGAAATGGGCCTCATCTCGCCTCAGGGGAAATCCACCTGGATTTTCTCTTGTTGCGGCAGGTGCCTCTCGACTTCCGATGGGGACCTCAGCGACCCGCTCTGGTGGCCTCAGGGAAAGGCCAGATCCCAGGCGAGTTGTTCGGGGCCTCTCGGGGACTCCATCCCCCTCGAGCGCGAAGACTGGGGAGACTCGAGAAGTAGGCCAAGATCCATGTCAGCAATGCGAGAGGAATCCTCAGGTTCCGGCACCGACTCCACACAAGATCTTAGGCCCCGCCTCGACGGAGAGGAGTCCCGAGAGGCCCCCGAACAACTCGCCTGGGATCTGGCCTTTCCTGAGGCCACCAGAGCGGGTCGCTGAGGTCCCCATCGGAAGTCGAGAGCACCTGCCGCAACAAGAGAAAATCCAGGTGGATTTCCCCTGAGGCGAGATGAGGCCCATTTCTGCTGAGGTGTCTCGAGGCTAATCACCACCAAACCTCTGTAACTTCCAAGGGTGATTCACACCCTTTGCTGCAACTCAAGAAGTTCCCCGACATACCCGTCTCCACTTGAGAGGAAGCACGAGAGTCCCGCTCACATCCAGAGGAAACCCCCGTTTCGCTCCTAGCTCGAGAGGAGGATCATTTCCTTTCGTGGTCGGGAAAGAATACCCAGCGTTTCCCGTCGCTTCTCAAGAGGAGTCGCTCTCCACAGGAAAAGGCGAGAGGAACTCCAGGGTGGTGCCACCATTCACAGAGTCCCCCAGATGTCTCAGTCCATTCCAGGGGAAACCTGTTTTCCCTGCACTGCCTCGACTTTCCTGCCAAGGATAGACTCACACCACGGGTGGCACGTGGGACAGCCCTGTGGGAAAGCCTCGTGGGAAAGCCTTGTGGGAAAGCCCTCGTGAGGAAGCCTCGAGGGAAAGCCACTGATCCCTTGATCCAGGCGACGGGAGCATGACACTGCTGCTACACCTCGGGGGAAGAAAGCGGCAGGTGCATGCCCCACTCGAGATGAGGAGTGACTCCCATGGGGAGACTCAGAAGTACCCCAAGATCCATGTCAGCACTGGAGAGGAAACCTCAGGTTCTGGCACCGACTCCACACAAGTTCTTAGGCCCCAGCATCGACGGAAGAGGAATCGCGAGAGGCCCCGAGCAACTCGAATGGGGAATGGCCTTTCCTGAGGCCCCCAGAGCGGGTCCCTGAGATCCCCGTCGTAAGTCGAGAGCACCTGCCCTAACTCGAGAAAATCCTGGAGGTTCTCCCCTCCAGGCGAGATGAGGCCCATTTCTGCTGAGGCATCTCCAGGCTAATCACACCTAACCTCTGTAACTTACAAAGGGTCCTTCCCATCCTTGCTGCAACTCAAGAAGTTCCCCGACATACCCGTCTCCTCTCGAGAGGAAGCACGAGAGTCCCGCCCACATCAAGAGGAGCCCCGTTTCCGCCTCATAGCTTGAGAGCAGGGATCCCTTCCCTACGTGGTCGGGAAAGAATTCCCGGCGTACCGTCGCATCTCAAGAGGAGGTGCTCTCCACAGGAAAAGGCGAGACGAACTCCAGGGGTCGGTGCCACCATTCCCAGAGTCCCCCAGATGTCTCAGTCCATTCCAGGGAAAACTATTTTCCCTGCACAGAATCGACTTTCAAGCCTAGGATCGACTCACACCACGGTGACACGTGGGACAAGACCTGTGGGCAAGCCTCGAGGGGAAAGCCTCGAGGGAAAGCCACAGATCCCTTGATCCACGCGAAGGGAAGCGCGGACACTGCTGCTACAGCTTGGGAGTAAAGCGCACGTGCATGCCCCCACTCGAGACGAGGACTGACTCCCTGGGGAGACTCCAGAAATACCCCAAGATCCATGTCAGCACCGGAGAGGAAACCTCAGGTTCCGGCACCGACTTCACACAAGGTCTTAGGCCCCGGCATAGACAGGAGAGGAATCCTGAGATGCCCCGAGCAATTCGCTGGGGACTGGCCTTTCCTGAGGCCACCAGAGCGGGTCCCTGAGGTCCCCGTCATAAGTCGAGAACACCTGCCGCAACTCGAGAAAATCCAGGAGGTTCTCCCCTCCAGGAGAGATGAGGCCCATTTCCGCTGAGGCATCTCGAGGCTAATCACACCTAACCTCTG
>NW_017206999.1:0-4620 GCF_001704415.2 Capra hircus | reverse complement strand
AATCCTCCGGTTCCGGCAATGACTCCACACAAGGTCTTAGGCCCCCGGCATCGAAGGAAGAGGAATCTGGAGAGGCCCCAAGCAACTCACATGGGACTGGCCTTTCCTGAGGCCACCAGAGCGGGTCCCTGAGGTCCCCGTCGTAAGTCGAGAGCATCTGCTGCAATTCGAGGAAATCCAGGAGGTTCTCCCTCCAGGCGAGATGAGGCCCATTTCCGCTGAGGCGTCTCGAGGCTAATCACACCTAACCGCTGGAACTTCCAAAGGGTCCTTCACACCCTTGCTGCAACTCAAGAAGTTCCCCCGACATACCTGTCTCCACTCGAGAGGATGCACGAGAGTCCCGCCCACATCCAGCGGAGCCCGTTTCCGCTTCTAGCTCGAAAGGAGGGGGTCCTTTCCCTGCGTGGTCGGGAAAGAATTCCCGGCGTTCCCGTCGCATCTCAAGAGAGGCGCTCTCCACAGGAAAGGCGAGAGGGACTCCAGGGTCGTGCCACCATTCCCAGAGTCCCCCAGATTTCTCAGTCCATTCCAGGGAAACCTGTTTTCCCTGCACTGCCTCGACTTTCAAGCCGAGGATCGACTCACACCACGGTGGCACGTGGGACAGACCTGTGGGAAAGCCTCATGGGAAAGCATCATGGAAAGCCTCGAGGTAAAGCCATAAATCGCTTGATCCACGAGAAGGGAAGCGTGACACTGCTGCTACAGCTCGGGAGGAAAGCCACGTACCTACCCCCACTCGAGACGAGACTGACTCCCCCTGGGGAGACACCAGAAGCCCCCAAGATTCATGTCAGCACTGGAGAGGAAATCCTCAGTTTCCGGCACCGACTCCACACAAGGTCTTAGGCCCGGCATTGACGGGAGAGGAAACCCGAGAGGCCCCCGAGCAACTCGCATGGGACTGGCCTCTCCTGAGGCCACCAGAGCGGGTCCCTGAGGTCCCCGTCGTAAGTCGAGAGCACCTGCCGCCATTCGAGAAAAACCAGGAGGTTCTCCCTCCATTCTAGATGAGGCTCATTTCCGATGAGGCGTCTCGAGGCTACTCACACCTAACTCTGGAACTTCCAAAGGGTCCTTCACACCCTTGCTGCAACTCAAGAAGTTCCCTGACATACCGTCTCCACTCGAGAGGAAGCACGATTGTCAAGCCCACATCCAGAGGAGCCCCGTTTCCGCCTCCTAGCTCGAGAGAGGGATCCTTTCCCTGCGTGGTGGGGAAAGAATTTCCGGCGTTGCCGTCTCATCTCAAGAGGAGCCGCTCTCCCACAGGAAAGGCGAGAGGAACTCCCAGGGTCGTGCCACATTCCCAGAGTCCACCAGATGTCTCAGTCCATTCCAGGGAAAACTGTTTTCCCTGCACTGCCTCGACTTTCAAGACGAGGATCGACTCACACCACGGTGGCACGTGGGACAGCCCTGTGGGAAAGCCTCCTGGGAAAGCCTCATGGGAAAGCCACGAGGAAAGCCACAGATCCCTTGATCCACGCGAAGGAAGAGTGACACTGCTGCTACAGCTCGGGAGGAAAGCGCACGTGCATGCCCCCACTCGAGACGAGGACTGACTCCCCTGGGAGTCTCCAGAAATTCCCCAAGATCCATGTCAACACTGGTGAGGAATCCTCAGGTTATGGCACCGACTCCACACAAGGTCTTAGGCCCCAGCATCGACAGAAGAGGTATCCCGAGAGGCCACCGAGCAACTCGGATGGGGACTGTACTTTCCTGAGGCCACCAGAGCGGGTCCCTGAGGTCCCCGTCGTAAGTCGAGAGCACCTGCCGCAACTCGAGATAATCCAGGAGGTTCTCCCTCCAGGCGAGATGAGGCCCATTTCCGCTGATTCCTTTCGAGGCTAAACACACCTAACCTCTGGAACTTCCAAAGGGTCCTTCACTCCCTTGCGGCAACTCAAGAAGGTCCCCGACATACCCGTCTCCACTCGAGAGGATGCACGAGAGTCCCGCCCACATCCAGAGGAGCCCCGTTTCCGCCTCCTAGCTCGAGAGGTGGGATCCTGTCCCTGCGTCGTCGGGAATGAATTTCCTGCTTTCCAGTTGCATCCCAAGAGCAGGCGCTCTCCACAGGAAAAAGCGAGAGGAACTCCAGGGTCGTGTCACCATTCCCAGAGTCCCCCAGATGTCTCAGTCCATTCAGGGAAACCTGTTTTCCCTCCACTGCCTCGAATTTCAATCCGAGGATCGACTCACACCACGGTGGCACGTGGGACAGCCCTGTTTGAAAGCCTCGTGTGAAAGCCTCGTGGGAAACCCTCTTGGGAAAGCCTCGTGTGAAAGCCTCAAGGAAAGGCACAGATCCCTTGATCCACGCGAAGGGAAGAGTGACACTGCTGCTACAGCTCGGGAGGAAATTGCACGTGCATGCCCCACTCGAGACGAAGACTGACTCCCCTGGGGAGACTCCAGAAGTACCCAAGATCCATGCCAGCACTAGGGAGGAATACTCAGGTTCAGGCACCGACTCCACACAAGGTCTTAGGCCGCAGCATCGACGGGAGAGGAATCCCGAGAGGCCCCCGAGCAACTCGCATGGGGACTGGCCTTTCCTGAGGCCACCAGAGCGGGTCCTGAGGTCCCGTCGTAAGTCGAGACCACCTGCCGCAACTCGAGAAAATCCAGGAGGTTCTCCACTCCAGGCGAGATGAGGCCCATTTCCGCTGAGGGGGCTCGAGGCTAATCACATCTAACATCTGGAACTTCCAAAGGGTCCTTCACACCCTTGCTGCAACTCAAGAAGTTCCCCGACATACCCGTCTCCACTCGAGAGGAAGCACGAGAGTCCCGCCCACATCCAGAGGAGCCCCGATTACGCCTCCTAGCTCGAGAGGAGGGATCCTTTCCCTGCGTGTTCGGGAAAGAATTCCCGGCGTTCCCGTCGCATCTCAAGAGGAGGCGATCTCCACAGGAAAGGCGAGAGATACTCCAGGGTGGTGCCACCATTCCCAGAGTCCCCCAGATGTCTCAGTCCATTCCAGGGACACCTGTTTTCCCTGCTCTGCCGACTTTCACGCCGAGGATCGACTCACACCACGGTGGCACGTGGACAGACCTGTGGAAAGGCATGTGGGAAATTCTCATGGGAAAGCCTCGAGGGAAAGCCACAGATCCCTTGATCCACGCGAAGGGAAGCGTGACACTGCTGCTACAGCTCGGGAGGAAAGCGCACGTTCATGCCCCCACTCGAGAGGAGGACTGACTCCCTGGGGAGACTGCAGAAGTACCCCCCAAGATCCATGTCAGCACTGGAGAGGAATCCTCAGGTTCCGGCACCGACTCCACACAAGGTCTTAGGCCCCGGCATTGACGGGAGAGGAAACCCGAGAGGCCCCCGAGCAACTCGCATGGGGACTGGCCTCTCCTGAGGCCACCAGAGCGGGTCCCTGAGGTCCCCGTCGTAAGTCGAGAGCACCTGCCGCCATTCGAGAAAAACCAGGAGGTTCTCCCCTCCATTCTAGATGAGGCTCATTTCCGATGAGGCGTCTCGAGGCTACTCACACTAACTCTGGAACTTCCAAAGGGTCCTTCACACCTTGCTGCAACTCAAGAAGTTCCCTGACATACCCGTCTCCACTCGAGAGGAAGCACGATTGTCAAGCCACATCCAGAGGAGCCCCGTTTCCGCCTCCTAGCTCGAGAGGAGGGATCCTTTCCCTGCGTGGTGGGGAAAGAATTTCCGCGTTGCCTCATCTCAAGAGGCGCTCTCCACAGGAAAGGCGAGAGGAACTCCAGGGTCGTGCCACATTCCCAGAGTCCACCAGATGTCTCAGTCCATTCCAGGGAAAACTGTTTCCCTGCACTGCCTCGACTTTCAAGACGAGGATCGACTCACACCACGGTGGCACGTGGACAGCCCTGTGGAAAAGCCTCCTGGAAAGCCTCATGGGAAAGCCACGAGAAAGCACAGATCCCTTGATCCACGCGAAGGGAAGCGTGACACTGCTGCTACAGCTCGGGAGGAAAGCGCACGTGCATGCCCCCACTCGAGACGAGGACTGACTCCCCTGGGGAGTATCCAGAAATTCCCCAAGATCCATGTCAACACTGGTGAGGAATCCTCAGGTTATGGCACCGACTCCACACAAGGTCTTAGGCCCCAGCATCGACGGAAGAGGTATCCCGAGAGGCCACCAGCAACTCGGATGGGGACTGTACTTTCCTGAGGCCACCAGAGCGGGTCCCTGAGGTCCCCGTCGTAAGTCGAGGCACCTGCCGCAACTCGAGATAATCCAGGAGGTTCTCCCCTCCAGGCGAGATGAGGCCCATTTCCGCTGATTCCTTTCGAGGCTAAACACACCTAACCTCTGGAACTTCCAAAGGGTCCTTCACTCCCTTGCGGCAACTCAAGAAGGTCCCCGACATACCCGTCTCCACTCGAGAGGATGCACGAGAGTCCCCCCACATCCAGAGGAGCCCCGTTTCCGCCTCCTAGCTCGAGAGGTGGGATCCTGTCCCTGCGTCGTCGGGAATGAATTTCCTGCTTTCCAGTTGCATCCAAGAGCAGGCGCTCTCCACAGGAAAAGCGAGAGGAACTCCAGGGTCGTGCACCATTCCAGAGTCCCCCAGATGTCTCAGTCCATTCAGGGAAAACCTGTTTCCCCT
>NW_017206998.1:0-4621 GCF_001704415.2 Capra hircus | reverse complement strand
GGACTGGCCTTTCCTGAGGCACCAGACGGTCCCTGAAGTCCCCGTAGTAAGTTGAGAGCGCACCTGCTGCACTCGAGAAATCCAGGAGGTTCTCCCCTCCAGGCGAGATGAGGCCCATTTCCGCTGAGGCGTCTCGAGGCTAATCACGCTAACCTCTGGAACTTCCAAAGGTTCTTCACACCCTTGCTGCAACTCAAGAAGTTCCCCGACATACCCGTCTCCACTTGAGAGAAGCACGAGAGTCCCGCCACATCCAGAGGAGCCCGTTTCCGACTCCTAGCCTGAGATGAGGGATCCTTCCCTGCTTGGTCGGGAAAGATTCCCGGGCGTTCCCGTCGCATCTCAAGAGGAGCGCTCTCCACAGGAAAGGCGAGCGGAACTCCAGGGTCGTGCACCATTCCCAGAGACAAACAGGTGTCTCAGTCCATTCCAGGGAAACCTGTTTTCCCTGCACTGCGTCGACTTTCAAGCCGAGGATCGACTCACACCACGGTGGCACGTGGGGCAGCCCTGTGGGAAAGCCTTGTGGGAAAGCCTCGTGGGAAAGCCTCGAGGAAAGCCACAGATCCCTTGATCCAGCGGAATGGGTGACACTGCTGCTACAGCTCGGGAGGAAAGCGCACGTGCATGCCCCCACTCGAGACGAGGACTGAGTCTCCTGGGGAGACTACAGAAGTACCCCAAGATCCATGTCAGCACTGGAGAGGAATCCTCAGGTTCTGGCACCGACTCCACACGAGGTCTTACCGCAGCATGAGAGGAATCCCAGTCCCCGAGCAACTCCATGGGGGCCACCAGATGAGGTCGAAAGTCGAGAGCACGCAACTCGAGAAATCCAGGAGGTTCTCCCCTCCAGGCGAGATGAGTGCCATTTCCCACTGAGGCATCTCGAGGCTAATCACACCTAACCTCTGGAGCTTCCAAAAGGTCCTTCACACCCTTGATGCAACTCAGGAAGTTTCCCGACATACCCGTCTCCACTCGAGAGGAAGCAGGAGAGTTTCTGCCCACATCCAGAGGAGCCCCGTTTCCGCCTCCTAGCTCGAGAGGAGGGATCCTTTCCCTGCGTGTTCGGGAAAGAATTCCCGGCGTTCCGTCGCATCTCAAGAGGAGACGCTCTCCACAGGGAAGGCGAGAGGAACTCCAGGGTCGTGACACCATTCCCAGAGTCCCCCAGATGTCTCAGTCCATTCCAGGGAAACCTGTTTTCCCTGCACTGCCTCGACTTTAAAGCCGAGGATCGACTCACACCACGGTGGCATCGTGGGACAGCCCTGTGAGAAAGCCTCGTGGGAAAGCCTCGTGAAAAGCCTCAAGGGAAAGCCACAGATCTCTTGATCCACGCGAAGGGAAGCGTGACACTTGTGCTACAGCTCGGGAGGAAAGCGCACGTGCATGCCCCGCTCGAGACGAGGACTGACTCCCCTGGGGAGACTCCAGAAGTACCCAGGATCCATGTCTGCACTGGAGAGGAATGCTCAGGTTCCGGCACGGACTCCATACAAGATCTTAGGCCCTGGCATCGACGAGAGAGGAATCCCGAGAGGCCCCAATCAACTCGCATGTGGACTGGCCCTTCCTGAGGTCACCAGAGCGGGTCCCTGAGGTCCCCGTCGTAAGTCGAGAGCGCCTGCCACAACTCGAGAAAATTCAGGAAGTACTCCCCTCCAGGCGAGATGAGGCCCATTTCCCAGAGGCGTCTCGAGGCTAATCACACCTAACCTATGGAACTTCCAAAGGGTCCTTCACACCCTTGCTGCAACTCAAGAAGTTCCCTGACATACCCGTCTCCACTCGAGAGGAAGCACGAGATTCCCGCCCACATCTAGAGGAGCCCCGTTTCCGCCTCCTAGCTCGAGAGGAGGGATCCTTTCCCTGTGTTCTCGGGAAAGAATTCCCGGCGTTCCCGTCGCATCTCAAGAGGAGGCCCTCTCCACAGGAAAGGCGAGCGGAACTCCAGGTGTGCCACCAATCTGATAGTCCCCCAGAGGTCTCAGTCCATTCCAGGGAAACCTGTATTCCCTGCACTGCCTCGAGTTTCAAGCCGAGGATCGACTCACACCACGTTGGCACGTGGGACAGCCCTGTGGAAAGCCTCGTGGGAAAGCCTTGTGGAAAAGACTCGAGGAAAAGCCACTGATTCCTTGATCCACTCGACGGGAAACATGACACTGCTGCCCCATCTCGGGAGGAAAGCGCACTTGCATGCCCCAAACGAGACGAGGACTGACTCCCCTAGGGAGACTCCAAAAGTACCCCAAAATCCATGTCAGCACTGGAGAGGAATGCTCAGGTTCCGGCACCGACTCTACACAAGGTCTTAGGCCCCGGCATCGACGGGAGAGGAGCCGTAGAGGCCCCCGAATTACTCGCATGGGGACTGGCCTTTCCTGAGGCCACCATAGCGGGTCCCTGATGTCCCCGTCGTAAGTCGAGAGCACCTGCCGCAACTCGAGAAAATCCAGGAGGTTCGCCCCTCCAGGCGAGATGAGGCCCATTTCCGCTGAGGCGCCGCGAAGCTAATCACACCTAACCTCTGGAACTTCCAAAGGGTCCTTCACACCCTTGCTGTAACTCAACAAGTTCCCCGATATACCCGTCTCCACTCGAGAGGAAGTATGAGAGTCCCGCCCACATCCAGAGGAGCCCCGTTTCCGCCTCCTAGCTCGAGAGGAGGGATCCTTTCCCTGCGTGGTCGGGAAAGAATTCCCGGCGTTCCCGTCGCATCTCAAGAGGAGGCGCTCTCCACAGGATAGGCGAGAGGAACTCCAGGGTCGTGCCACCATTCCCAGAGTCCCCCAGATGTCTCAGTCCATTCCAGGGATACTGTTTTCCCTGCACTGTCTCGACTTTCAAGCCGAGGGTCGATTCACAGCACGGTGGCACGTGGGACAGCCTTGTGGGAAAGCCTCATTGGAAAGCCTCGTGGGAAAGCCTCTAGGGAAAGCAACAGATCTCTTGATCCACGCGAAGGGAAGCGTGACACTGCTGCTACAGCTCGGGAGGAAAGCGCACGTGCATGCCCCCACTCGAGACGAGGACTGACTCCCCTGGGGAGACTCCAGAAGTAACCCAGGATCCATGTCTGCACTGGAGAGGAATGCTCAAGTTCCGGCACCGACTCCATACAAGATATTAGGCCCTGGCATCGACGAGAGAGGAATCCCGAGAGGCCCCCAATCAACTCGCATGTAGACTGGCCTTTCCTGAGGCCACCAGAGCGGGTCCCTGAGGTCCCCGTCGTAAGTCGAGAGCGCCTGCCACAACTCGAGAAAATTCAGGAAGTACTTCCCTCCAGGCGAGATGAGGCCCATTTCCCAGAGGCGTCTCGAGGCGAATCACACCTAACCTATGGAACTTCCAAAGGGTCCTTCACACCCTTGCTACAACTCAAGAAGTTCCCTGACATACCCGTCTCCACTCGAGAGGAAGCACGAGATTCCCGCCCACATCTAGAGGAGCCCCGTTTCCGCCTCCTAGCTCGAGAGGAGGGATCCTTTCCCTGTGTTCTCAGGAAAGAATTCCCGGCGTTCCCGTCGCATCTCAAGAGGAGGCCCTCTCCACAGGAAAGGCGAGCGGAACTCCAGGGTGTGCCACCAATCTGATAGTCCCCCAGAGGTCTCAGTCCATTCCAGGGAAACCTGTATTCCCTGCACTGCCTCGACTTTCAAGCCGAGGGTCAATTCACAGCACGGTGGCACGTGGGACAGCCTTGTGGGAAAGCCTCATGGGAAAGCCTCGAGGGAAAGCCACAGATCCTTTGATCCACTCGAAGGGAAGCGTGACACTGCTGCTACAGCTCGGGAGGAAAGCACAGGTGCATGCACCCACTCGAGCCGAGGACTGACTCCCCTGGGGAGACTCCAGAAGTACCCCAAGATCCATGTCAGCACTGGAGAGGAATCCTCAGGTTCCGGCACCGACTCCACATAACATCTCAGGCCCCGGCATCGACGGGAGAGGAATGCCGAGAGGCCCCCGAGCAAGGCGCATGGGGACTGGCCTTTCCTGAGGCCACCAGAGCGGGTCCCTGAGGTCCCCATTGTAAGTCGAGAGCACCTGCCGCACCTCGAGAAAATCCAGGAGGTTCTCCCTTTCCAGGCGATTTTAGGCCCATTTCCGCTGAGGCATCTCGAGGCTAATCACACCTAACCTCTTGACTTTCCAAAGGGTCCTTCACACCCTTGCTGCAACTTAAGAAGTTCCCCAACATACCCGTCTCCACTGGAGAGGAAGCACGAGAGTCCCGCCCTCATCCAGAGGAGCCCCGTTTCCGCCTCATAGCTCGAGAGGAGGGAATATTTCCCTGCGTGGTCCGGGAAAGAATTCCCGCGTTCCCGTCGCATCTCAAGAGGAGGCACTCTCCACAGGAAAGGCGAGAGGAACTCCAGGGTCGTGCCACCATTCCCAGAGTCCCCAGATGTCTCAGTCCATTCCAGGGAAACCTGTTTCCCTGCACTGCCTCGACTTTCAAGCCGAGGATCGACTCACACCAAGGTGGCACGTGGGACAGCCCTGTGGGAAAGCCTCGAGGGAAAGCCTCGTGGGAAAGCCTCGAGGGAAAGTTGCAGATCCCTTGATCCACGCGAAGGGAAGCATGGCACTGCTGCTACATCTCGGG
>NW_017206997.1:0-4622 GCF_001704415.2 Capra hircus | reverse complement strand
CCGTCGATGCCAGGGCCTAAGACCTTGTGTGGAGTCGGTTCCGAAACCTGAGGATTTCCTCTCCAGCGCTGACATGGATCTTGGGGTACTTCTGCAGTCTCCCCAGGGGAGTCAGTCCGAGTCTCAAGGGGGCATGCACGTGTGCTTTCCTCCCCAGCTGTAGCAGCAGTGTCACACTACCCTTCGCGTGGATCAAGGGATCTGTGGCTTTCCCTCGAGGCTTTCCCACAAGACTTTCCCACGAGGCTTCCCACAGCGGCTTTCTCACGTGCCACCGTGGTGTGAGTTGATCCGCGACTTGAAAGTCGAAGCAGTGCAGGGAAATCAGGTTTCCCTGGAATAGACTGAGAAATCTGGTGACTCTGGGAATGGGGCCTGATCCTGGAGTTCCTCTCGCCTTCCTGTGGAGAGCGCCTCCTCTTGAGATGCGACAGGAACGCTAGGAAGTCTTTCCCGACCACGCAGGGAAAGAATCCCTCCTCTCGAGCTAGCAGGCGGAAACGGGGCCCACTCTGGAAGTGGGCGGGACTCTCGTGTTCCTCTGAGTGGAGACGGTATGTCGGGAACTTCTTGAGTTGCAGCAAGGGTGTGAAGGACCCTTAGGAAATTCCAGAGTTTAGTGTGATTACCCCCTATTTGCCTAAGCAGAAATGGGCCTCATCTCGCTTGGAGGGTAGAACCTCCTGGATTTTCTCGAGTTGCAGCAGGCGCCTCTCGACTTACGATGGGACCTCAGGGACCCGCTCTGGTGGCCCTCAGGACAGGCCAGTCCCCATGCGAGTTGCTCGGGGGGCCTCTCGGGTTTCTCCGCCGTCGATGCCGGGCCTAGGACCTTGTGTTGAGTCGTGCCGGAACCTGAGGATTTCTTCTCCAGTGCTGACAAGGATCTTGGGGTACTTCTGGAGTCTCCCCCAGTGGAGTCAGTCCTTGTCTCGAGTGGTCGATGCACGTGCGCTTTCCTCCCGAGCTGTAGTAGCAGTGTCAAGCTTCCCTTCGCGTGGATCAAGGGATCTGTGGCTTCCCAAGAGGCTTTTCCACGAGGCTTTCCCAGGGCTGTCCCACGTGCCACCGTGGTGTGAGTCGATCCTCGGCTTGAAAGTCGAGGCAGTGCAGGGAAAACAGGTTTCCCTGGAATGGACTGAGACATCTGGGGGTACTCTGGGAATGTGGGCATGATCCTGGAGTTCCTCTCGCCTTTCCTGTGGAGAGCGCCTCCACTTGAGATGCGATGGGAACGCCGGGAATTCTTTCCGACACCCGCCGGGAAAGGATCCGTCCTCTCGAGCTAGGAGGCGGAAACGGGGGCTCTCTGGATGGGCGGGACTCTCGTGCTTCCTCTCGAGTGGAGTCGGGTATGTCGTGGACTTCTTGAGTTGCAGCAAGGGTGTGAAGGACCCTTTGGAAGTTCCAGAGTTTAGGTGTGATTAGCCTCGAGACGCCTCATGGGCCTCATCTCGACTGGAGGGGAGAACCTCCTGGATTTTCTCGAGTTGCGGCAGGTGCTCTCGACTTACGTCGGGGACCTCAGGGACCCTCTCTGGTGGCCTCAGGAAAGGCCAGTCCCCATGCGAGTTTCTCGGTGGCTCTCGGGGCCTCTCTGGTTTCCTCTCCAGTCGATATCGGGGCCTAAGACCTTGTGTGGAGTCGCTACCAGACCTGAGGTTTCCTCTCCAGTTCTGACATGGATCTTGGGGTACTTCTGGAGAGTCTCCCCAGCGGAGTCAGTCCTCGTCTCGAGTGGGGGGCATGCACGTGCGATTTCCTCCCGAGCTGTAGCCGCAGTGTCACCCTTTCCTTCACGTGGAACAAGGGATCTGTGGCATTCCCTCGAGGCTTTCCCACGAGGCTTTCCCACAGGGCTGTCCACGTGCCACCGTGGTGTGAGTCTATCCTTGGCTTGAAAGTCAAAACAGTGCAGAGAAAACAGGTTTCCCTGGAATGGACTGAGACATCTGGGGGACTCTGGGAATGCTGGCATGACCCCGGAGTTCCTCTCGCCTTTCCTGTGGAGAGCGCCTCCTCTTGAGTTGCGACAGGAACGCCGGGAATTCTTTCTCGAGCACGCAGGGAAAGGATCCCTCCTCTCGAGTTAGGAGGTGGAAACGGGGCTCCTCTGGATGTGGTCGGGACTCTCGTGCTTCCTCTCGAGTGGAGACGGGTATGTCAGGGAACTTCTTGAGTTGCAGCAAAGGTGTGAAGGATCCTTTGGAAGTTCCAGAGAGGTCAGGTGTGATTAGCCTCAGGACGCCTCAGCGGAAATGGCCTCATCTCGCCTGGAGGGGCAGAACCTCTTGGATATTTCTCGAGTTGTGTCAGGTGGCACTGGACTTACGACGGGGACCTCAGGGACGCGCCCTGGTGGCATCGGTAAAGGAAATTTCCTTGCGAGTTACTCGGGGGGCGTCTCGGGATTCCTCTCCCGTCGATGCCGGGGCCTAAGACCTTGTGTGGAGTCGGTGCCAGGACCTGAGGATTCCTCTCCAGTGCTGACATGGATCTTTGGGTACTTCCTGGAATCTCCCCAGGGAAGTCAATCCTCGTCTCGAGTTGGGTCATGCACGTGCCCTTTACTCCCGAGCTGTAGCAGCAATGTCACGCTTCCCTTCGCGTGGAACAAGGGATCTGGGGCATTCCCTCGAGGCTTTCCCAAAAGGCTTTCCCCTGAGGCTTTCCCACAGGGCTGTCCCACGTGCCACCGTGTTGTGAGTCGATCCTTGGCTTGAAAGTCGAGGCAGTGCAGGGAAAACTGGTTTCCCTGGAATGGACTGAGGCATCTGGGGGACTCTGGGAATGGTGGGCACGTCCCTGGAGTTCCTCTCCGCCTTTCCTGTGGAGAGCGCCTCCACTTGAGATGCGATGGGAACGCCGGGAATTCTTTCCCGACAACGCGGGGAAAGGATCCGTCCTCTCAAGCTAGGAGGAGGAAACGGGGCTCCTCTGGATGTGGGCGGGACTCTCGTGCTTCCTCTCTAGTGGAGTCGGGTATGTCGTGGAACTTCTTGAGTTGCAGCATGGGTGTGAAGGACCCTTTGGAAGTTCCAGAGTTTAGGTGTGATTAGCCTCGAGACGCCTCAGCGGAAATGGGCCTCATCTCGCCTGGAGGGGAGAACCTCCTGGATTTTCTCGAGTTGCGGCAGGTGCTCTCGACTTACGTCGGGGACCTCAGGGACCCTCTCTGGTGGCCTCAGGACAGGCCAGTCCCCATGCGAGTTACTCGGTGGCCTCTCGGGGGCCTCTCGGGTTTCCTCTCCCGTCGATGCTGGGCCTAAGACCTTGTGTAGAGTCAGTGCCGGAACCTGAGGAATCCTCTCCAGTGCTGACATGGATCTTGGGGTACGTCTGGAGTCTCCCCAGGGGAGTCAGTCCTCGTCTCGAGTGGGGGCATGCACATGCGCTTTCCTCCTCAGCTGTAGCAGCAGTGTCACGCTTCCCTTCGAGTGGATCAAGGGATCTGTGGCTTTCCCTCGAGGCTTTCCCACGAGGTTTTCCCACGAGGCTTTCCCACAGGGCTGTCCCACGTGCCACCGTGGTGTGAGTCGATCCTCGGCTTGAAAGTTGAGGCAGTGCAGGGAATACAGGTTTCCCTGGAATGGACTGAGATATCTGGGCGACTCTGGGAATGGTGGCACGACCCTGGAGTTCCTCTCGCCTTTCCTGTGGAGAGCGCCTCCTCTTGAGATGCGACGGGAACGCCGGGAATTCTTTCCCGACCACGCAGAAAAGGATCCCACCTCTCGAGCTAGGAGGCGGAAACGGGGCTCCTCTGGATGTGGGCGGGACTCTCGTGCTTCCTCTCGAGTGGAGTCGGGAATGTTGCGGAACTTCTTGAGTTCCAGCAAGGGTGTGAAGGACCCTTTGGAAGTTCCAGAGTTTAGGTGTGATTAGCCTCGAGACGCCTCAGCGGAAATGGGCCTCATCTCGCCTGGAGGGGAGAACCTCCTGGATTTTCTCGAGTTAAGGCAGGTGCTCTCGACTTACGACGGGGACCTCAGGGACCCGCTCTGGTGGCCTCAGGAAAGGCCAGTCCCCTTGCGAGTTGCTCGGGGCCTCTCGGGGTTCTCTCGGGATTCCTCTCCAGTCGATATCGGGGCCTAAGACCTTGTGTGGAGTCGGTGCCAGACCTGAGGTTTCCTCTCCAGTTCTGACATGGATCTTGGTACTTCTGGAGTCTCCCAGCGGAGTCAGTCCTCGTCTCGAGTGGGGGCATGCACGGTGCGATTTCCTCCGAGCTGTAGCCGCAGTGTCACCCTTTCCTTCACGTGGAACAAGGATCTGTGGCATTCCCTCGAGGCTTTCCCACGAGGCTTTCCCACGAGGCTTTCCCACAGGGGCTGTCCCACGTGCCACCGTGGTGTGAGTCGATCCTCGGCTTGAACGTTGAGGCAGTGCAGGGAATACAGGTTTCGCTGGAATGGACTGAGACATCTGGGCGACTCTGGGAATGGTGGCCACGACCCTGGAGTTCCTCTCGCCTTTCCTGTGGAGAGCGCCTCCTCTTGAGATGCGACGGGAACGCCGGAATTCTTTCCCGACCACGCAGGGAAAGGGATCCCTCCTCTCGAGCTAGGAGGCGGAAACGGCGGCTCCTCTGGATGTGGGCGGGACTCTCGTGCTTCCTCTCG
>NW_017206996.1:0-4622 GCF_001704415.2 Capra hircus | reverse complement strand
TGCTGACATGGATCTTGGGGTATTTCTGGAGTCTCCCCAGGGGAGTCAGTCCTCGTCTCGAGTGGGGGCATGCACGTGCGCTTTCCTCCCGAGCTGTAGCAGCAGTGTCACGCTTCCCTTCGCCTGGATCAAGGGATCTGTGGCTTTCCCTTTTGCTCTCCCACGAGGCCTTTCCCAGAAGGCTTTCTCACAGGGCTGTCCCACGTGCCACCGTGGGTGTGAGTCGATCCTCGCTGAAAGTCGCGGCAATCGAGGGAAAACAGATTTCCTGGAATGGACTTAGACATCTGCGGGACTCTGGAATGGTGGCAAGACCCGGGAGTTCTCTCGCCTTCCAGTGGAGAGCGCTCCTCTTGAGATGCGACGGGAATGCCGGGAATTCTTTCCGACCACGCAGGGAAAGGATCCCTCCTCTCGAGCTAGGAGGCGGAAACGGGGCTCCTCTGGATGTGGGCGGGCTCTCGTGCTTACTCTGGAGTAGAGACGGGAATGTCGGGAACTTCTTGAGTTGCAGCAAGGGTGTGAAGGACCCTTTGGAAGTTCCAGAGGTTAGGTGTGATTAGCCTCGAGACGCCTCAGCGGAAATGGGCCCCTCATCTCGCCTGGAGGGGACAACCTCCTGGATTGTTTCTAGTTGCGGCAGGTCCTCTCGTCTTACGACGGAGACCTCAGGGACCCGCTCTGGTGGCCTCAGGGAAGGCCAGTCCCCATGCGAGTTGCTCGGGGGCCTCTCGGGATTTCTCTGCCGTCCATGCCGGGCTTAAGACCTTGTGTGGAGTCGGAGCCGGAACGTGAGGATTACTCTCCAGTGCTGACATGGATCTTTGGGGTACCTCCGGAGTCTCCCCAGGGGGAGTCAGTCCTCGTCTCAAGTAGGGGCATGCACGTGTGCTTTCTCCCGAATTGCAGCAGCAGTGTCACGCTTCCCTTCCCGAGGATCAAGGGATCAGTGGCTTTCCCTCGGGGCTTTCCCATGAGGCTTTCACACGAGGCTTTCCACAGGGCTGTCCCACGTGCCACCGTGGTGTGAGTCGATCCTCGGCTTGAAAGTTGAGGCAGTGCAGGGAAAACAGGTTTCCCTGGAATGGACTGAGATATCTGGGGCACTCTGGGAATGGTGGCACCACCCTGGAGTTCTCTCGCCTTTCCTGTGGAGAGCGCCTCTTTGAGATGCGACGGGGAACGCCGGGAATTCTTTCCGACCACGCAGGGAACGGATCCCTGCTCTCGAGCTAGGAGGTGGAAACGGGGCTCCTCTGGATGTGGGCGGGACTCTCGTGCTTCCTCTCGAGTGGAGGGTTTATCTGGGAACTTCTTAAGTTGCAGCAGGGGTGTGAAGGACCCTTTGGAAGTTTCAGAGGTTATGTGTGATTAGCCTTGAGACGCCTCAGCGGAAATGGGCCTCATCACGCCTGGAGGTGAGAACCTCCTGGATTTTCTCGAGTTGCGGCAGGTGCTCTCAACTTACAAAGGGCACAATAGGGACCCGCTCTGTTGGCCTTAGGAAAGGCCAGTCCCCATGCGAGTTGCTCGGGGCCTCTCGGGGATTCCTCTCCCGACGATGCCGGGGCCTAAGACCTTGTGTGGAGTCGGTGCTGGAACCTGAGGATTCCTCTCCAGTGCTGACATGGATCTTGGGGTACTTCTGGAGTCTCCCCAGGGGAGTCAGTCCTGGTCTCGAGTTTGGGTATGCACGTGCGCTTTCCTCCCGAGCTCTAGCAGCATTGTCACGCTTCCCTTCGCGTGGAACAAGGATCAGTGGCTTTCCCTCGAGGGTTTACCACGACGCTTTCCACGAGGCTTTCCCACAGGGCTTTCCCTCGTGCAACCGTGGTGTGAGTCGATCCTCGGCTTGAAAGTGGAGGCAGTGCCAGGAAAACAGTTTTCCCTGGAATGGACTGAGACATCTTGGGGACTCTGGAATGGTGGCACGACCCTGGAGTTCCTCTCGCCTTTCCTGTGGAGAGCGCCTCCTCTTGAGATGCGCCAGGAACGCCAGGAATTCTTTCCTGTCTACGCAGGGAAAGGATCCCTCCTCTCGAGCTAGGAGGCGGAAAACGGGGCTCCTCTGGATGTGGGCGGGTCTCTGGTGCTTCCTCTCGTGTGGAGACGGGTATGTCGGTGAACTTCTTGAGTTGCAGCAAGGGTGTGATGGACCCTTTGGAAGTTCCAGAGGTTAGGTGTGATTAGACTCGAGACGCGCCTCAGCGGAAATGGGCCTCATCTCGCCTGCAGGGGAGAACCTCCTGGATTTTCTCGAGTTTCAGCAGGTGCTCTCCAGTTACGACCGGGACTTATGTAACCCGCTCTGGTCCACTCAGGAAATGCCAGTCGACTTGCGAGTTGCTAAGGGGCCTCTCGGGATTCCTCTCGGTCGATGACGGGGCCTAAGACCTTGTTTGGAGTCGGTGCCCGAACCTGAGGTTTCCTCTCCAGTGCTAACATGGATCTTGGGGTACTACTGGAGTCTCCACAGGGGAGTCATCTTCGTCTCCAATGGGGGCATGCGCGTGCGCTTTTCTCCCGAGCATTAGGAGCAGAGTCAATTTTCCCGTTGGGTTGATCAAGGGGTTTCTTGTTTTCCCTCGAGGCTTTCCCACGAGGCTTTCCCACAGGGCTGTCCCACGTGCCACCATCGTGTGTGTCGGTCCTCCGCGTGAACGTCGAGGCAGTGCAGGGTAAACAAGTTCCTCTGGAAAGGACTGAGACATCTGGGGGACTCTTGGAATGGTGGAACGACCCTGGAGTTCCTCTCACCTTTCTTGTGGAGCGTGCCTCCTCTTGAGATGCGACAGGTACGACAGGAATTCTTTCCCGGCCAATCAGGGAAAGGATCCCTCACATTGAGCTAGGAGGGGGAATTGGGGCTCCTCTGGATGTGGGTGGTACCCTGGTGATTCCTATGTAGTGGCGACGGGTCTCTCGTGGAACTTCTTGAGTTGCAGCTATGGTGTGAAGGACCCTTTGGAAGTTCCAGAGGTTAGGTGTGATTAGCCTCGAGACGTCTCAGTGGAAATGGGCTTCATCTCGCCTGAAGGGGAGAATCTCCTTCATTTTCTCGAGTTGTGGCAGGTGCTCTCGACTTACGACGGGGACCTCAGGACCCGTTCTGTTGGCCTTAGGAAAGACCAGTTCCCATGTGAGTTGCTAGAGGGCCTCTCGGGATTCCTCACCGGTAGATGCCGGGGCCCAAGACCTTGTGTGGAGTGGGGGCCAGAACCTGAGTATTCCTCTCCAGTGCTGACATGTTTTTGGGATACTTCTGAAGTCTCCCAAGGGGAATCAGTCCTCGTCTCGAGTGGGGGCATGCGCATGCCCCTTCTCCCCGAGCTGTAGCAGCAGTGTCATGCTTCCCGTCGCGTGGATCAATGGATCTGTGGCTTTTCCTCTAGGCTTTTCCTAGAGGCTTTCCCACGAGGCTTTCCCACAGGGCTGTCCCCCGTGCCACCGTGGTGTGAGGCGATCCTCGGCATGAAAGTTTAGGCACTCTGTAAAAACAAGATCCTCTGGAATGGACTGAGACATCTGGGGACGCTTGAAATGGTGGCACGACCATGGAGTTCCTCTCGCCTTTCCTGTGGAGAGCGCCTCCTCTTGAGATGCGACGAGAACGCCGGGAATTCTTTCCCGACTCGAAGGGAAAGGATCCCTCCTCTCGAGCTATGAGGCGGAAACGGGGCTCCTCTGGATGTGGGCGGACTATCGTGCTTCCTCTTTAAGTGCAGACGGGTATGTCGGGGAACTTCTTGATTTGCAGCAAGGGTGTGAAGGACCCTTTGGAAGTTCCAGAGTTTAAGTGTGCTTAGCCTTGAGATGTGTCAGCGGAAATAGGCTTCATTTTGCCTGGAGGGGAGAACATCCTTGATTTTCTCCAGTTGCGGCAGGTGCTCTCGACTTACAATGGGGACCGCAGGGACCCGCTCTGGTGGCCTCAGGAAAGGCCAGTCAAGATCCAAGACAGCATTGGAGAGGAGAGACATCACGAGAGGCTCCCGCAACTCGCATGGGGACTGGCCTTTCCTGAGGCCACCAAAGCGGGTCCCTGAGGTCCCCGTCGTAAGTCGAGAGCACCTGGCGCAACTCGAGAAAATCCAGGAGGTTCTCCCTCCAGGCGAGATGAGACCCATTTGCGCTGAGGCATCTCGAGGCTAATCACACCTAACCTCTGGAACTTCCAAAGGGCCCTTCACACCATTGCTGCAACTCAAGAAGTTCCCGACATACCCGTTTCCACTCGAAAGGAAGCACGAGAGTCCCGCCCACAACCAGAAGAGCCCCGTTTCAGCCTCATAGCTCGAGAGGAGGGATCCTTTCCCTGCGTGGTCGGGAAAGAATTCCGGGAGTTCCCTTCGCATCTCAAGAAGAGGCGCTCTCCACAGGAAAGGCGAGAGGAACTCCAGGGT
Source organism: Capra hircus (assembly GCF_001704415.2). NCBI lineage: Eukaryota > Metazoa > Chordata > Mammalia > Artiodactyla > Bovidae > Capra > Capra hircus. Next base: position 219 of record NW_017206996.1, on the reverse strand, counting down.
CGTGCCACCATTCCCTGAGTCCCCCAGATGTCTCAGTCCATTCCAGGGAAACCTGTTTTCCTGCACTGCCTTGACTTTCAAGCGATGATCGACCTACACCACGGTGGCACGAGGGACAGCCCTGTTGGAAAGCCTCGAGGTAAAGCCTCGTGGGAAAGCCTCGAGGGAAAGACACAGATCCCTTGATCTCTCGCAAAGGGAATCGTGACACTGCGGCTA
>NW_017206995.1:0-4624 GCF_001704415.2 Capra hircus | reverse complement strand
TTTTCACTCTTCTGACCTTTTCTGGAAAAAGTCAATTCAGGGCGTTAGTCTTCTGCATTTGAAAGAGTGTTTTCAACATCCAAAAACCCTCTGCTGGCTTTCTAGCCTGCCTGTAGGACTCGTACAGCCTGCGCTTGTGATTGTTTGAGGCCTCCTGACCGCAGGAGGCACAGGAAGCTTAAAACATCCTAGAATGCAGGAGCTTCCGAGGAGTCAAAAGCTTTAGAATAGGACTGATTAAAAAGTTTCATTTTTTGGGTCAATGCTTGCTGCCAAATTTTCATATCCTTTATTTTTAGATATAGTTGGTATATAGAAAAACAAGTAGTAGACCTGGTATTAGCAACATTAGATCTTTGAGTTAAGTACCTTCTTTGTTATAACCCACTGCACCTTTGTTCTATAGAGATGTAACTTTAATGCTTTAAGGAGATGCAGATTAAAGAAAAAACACTTCAGGGGAAACAAAATTAACATTCATTAAGGAAGAGAGGCCAAAAAGTGTTAACAAGCCTCTTGGCCAGAAGATAATGTAAATCACCTGAGACCTTTTGTATACAAAATGATATACAGAAAGAATCTGGGTTGTGAACGCTACATAATTTTGTGTTATCCATTGATCTCCATGTTTTATCAAAAGTATAAAAGGCCTTCTGAACATAAAGGAGGAGGCCAGGGGCCGGGGGCCAGTTTCTCGGACCAGCTTCTCGAACTAGTCTCTCAGCCTGGTTTCTTGGGACTCTGGCTCCCCCCGTGTCTTTCTCTCTCTTTCTTCTTCTCTACCTTTCCTTCTCTCTGCTCTTTACTTTAACTTCAGGCTGAATCTCCACCTGGAGTGCGGAGGCTCGCCAGGTCTACTTACTTGCCCCGGCTGTTAAGACCCGCACGAAAGGGAGCTTAAGGCGAGGCACCCTTAGATATTCAAGCGGGCGCCGGTGGCCCAACGTAGGTGTGCAAATTCCTTGTCTGGAATTTTATTGGCCTTCCGCGTAAACCAAGCTATTCAGCCCTCTTCCTCCACTTAATCTTCTTACTACACTATAGTTTCCTAATCTAATCTTACATTAATAAATAAACAAGTCTTTCCACGCCAACGCCGACCACCCTTCGAATTCCCTGGATCCACCGGGCTGGACCCCGGCATAAGACCTTGTGTGGAGTCAGTGCCGAACCTGAGGAATCCTCTCCAGTGCTGACATGGATCTTGGGGTACTTCTGAAGTCTCCCCAGGGGAGTCAGTCTTCGTCGCGAGTGGGGGCATGCACGTGCGCTTTCCTCCCGAGCTGTAGCAGCAGTGTCACGCTTCCCTTCGCGTGGATCAAGGGATCTGTGGCTTTCCCTCGAGGCTTTCCCACCAGGCTTTCCCGCAGGCTGTCCCACGTGCCACCGTGGTGTGAGTCGATCCTCGGCTTGAAAGTTGAGGCAGTGCAGGGAAAACAGGTTTCCCTGAATGGATTGAGACATCTGGGGGACTCTGGGAATGGTGGCACGACCCTGGAGTTCCTCTCCCCTTTCCTGTGGAGAGTGCCTCCTCTTGAGATGCGTCGGAACGCCGGGAATTCTTTCCTGAACAGGCAGGGAAAGGATCCCTACTCTCGAGCTAGGAGGCGGAAACGGGGTTCCTCTGGATGTGGGCGGGACTCTCGTGCTTCCTCTCGAGTGGAGACGGGTATTTTGGGGATCTTCTTGAGTTGCAGCAAGGGTGTGAAGGACCCATAGGAAGTTCCAGAGGTTAGGTGTGATTAGCCTCGAGACGCCTCAGAGGAAATGGGCCTCATCTCGCCTGGAGGGGAGAACCTCCTGGATTTTCTCGAGTTACGGCAGGTGCTCTCGACTTACGACGGGGACCTCAGGAACCCGCTCTGGTGGCCTCAGGAAAGGCCAGTCCCCATTCGTGATGCTCGGTGGTCTCTCGGGATTCCTCTCCCGTCGATGCCCGGCCTAAGACCTTGTGTGGAGTCAGTCCCGGAACCTGAGGATTCCTCTCCAGTGCTGACATGGATCTTGGGGTACTTCTGGAGTCTCCCCAGGGAGTCAGATCTCGTCTTGAGTGGGGCATGCACGTTCGCTTTCCTCCCGAGCTGTAGCAGCATTTTCAAGCTTCCCTTCGAGTGGATCAAGGCATCTGTGGATTTCCCTCGAGGCTTTCCCACGAGGCTTTCTCTCGAGGCTTTCCCACAGGGCTGTCCCACGTGCCACCGTGGTGTGACTCTATCCTCGGATTGAAAGTCGAGGCAGTGCAGGGAAAACAGGTTTCCCTGGAATTGACTGAGACATCCGGGGGACTCTGGGAATGATGGCACGACCTGGAGTTCCTCTCACCTTTACTGTTTAGAGCGCCTCCTCTTGAGATGCGATGGAAATGCCAGGAATTCTTTCCCGACCAAGTAGGGAAAGGATCCCTCATCTCGAGCTACGAGCCGGAAACGGAGCTCCTCTGGATGTGGCCGGGACCCTCGTGCTTCCTCTTGAGTGGAGACGGGTATGTCGGGGAACTTCTTGAGTTGCAGCATGACTGTGAAAGACTCTTTAGAAGTTCCAGAGTTCACGTGTGATTAGCCTCGAGACACCTCAGTGGAAACGGGCCTCATCTCACCTGCAGGGGGAGAACCTCCTGGATTTACCGAGTTGCGGCAGGTGCTCTCGACTTACGACGGGACCTCATGGACCCGCTCTGGTGACCTCAGGAAAGGCCAGTCCCCATGCGAGTTGCTAGAGGTCCTGTCGCTATTCCTCTCCCGTCGATGCCAGGGCCTAAGACCTTGTGTGGAGTCGGGGCTGGAACCTGAGGATTCCTCTCCAGGCTGACATGCATCTTGGGGTATTTCTGGATTCTCACCAGGGGAGTCAGTTCTCGTGTCGAGTAGGGGCATGCACGTGCGCTTTCCTGCCGTGCTGTAGCAGCAGTGTCACGCTTTCCGTCGCGTGGATTAAGGGATCTGTGGCTTTCCCTCGAGGCTTTCCCACGAGGCTTTCCCACAGGGTTGTCACACGTACCACCGTGGTGTGAGTCGATCCTCGGCGTGAAAGTCGAAGCAGTGCAGGGAAAACAGGATCCTCTGGAATGGACTGAGACATCTGGGGGACTCTTGGAATGGTGGCACGACCCATGAGTTCCTCTCGCCTTTCCTGTGCAGCGCGCCTCCTCTTGAGATGCGTCGAAACGTCGGGAATTCTTTCCCGAGAAGCAGGGAAGGATCCCTCATCTCGAGCTTGGAGGCGGAAACGGAGCTCCTCTGGCGGTGGCCGGACCCTCGTGCTTCCTCTGGAGTGGAGACGGGTATGTCGGGGAACTTCTTGAGTTTTAGCAAGGTGTTTTACGACACTTTGGAAGTTCCAGAGTTTAGGTGTGATTACTCTCGAGACGCCGCAGAGAAAATGGGCCTCATCTCGACTGGAGCAGAGAACCTCCTGGATTTTCTCGAGTTGCGGCAGGTACTCTCGACATACGACCGTGACCTCAGGGACAGTGTAGCAGATGTGTCACGCTTCCCGTCGCGGGGATCAAGGGATCTGTGGCTTTCCCTCGAGGCTTTCTCACAGGGCTGTCCCACATGCCACCATGGTGTGAGTGGATCCTCGGCGTGAAATTCGAGGCAGTGCTGGGAAAACGGGTTCCTCTGAAATGGGACTGAGACATCTGGGGGACTCTTGAAATGGTGGCACGACCCTGGAGTTCCTCTTGCCTTTCCTATTGAGAACCCTTGCTCTTGAGATGCCATGGAAACGCCAAAAAATCTTTCCTGACTAAGCAGGATAGGATCCTTCATCTCGGAAACGGGGTTCCTCTGAATGTGGGGGGACCCCCGTGCTTCCTCTTGTGTGGAGACGGGTATGTGGGAACTTCTTGAGTTGCAGCAAGGACCCTTTTTAATTTCCAGAGGTTAGGTGTGATGAGCCTCCAGACACCTCAGAGGAAATGGGCCTCATCCCGCCTGGAGGGAGAACCTCCTGGATTTTACCCAGTTGCGGCAGGTGCTCTCGAGTTACGACGGGTCCTCAGGGACCCGCTCTGGTGGCCTCAGGAAAGTCCAGTCCCCATGTGAGTTACCAGGGGCCTCTAGGGATTCCTCTCCCATCGATGCCGGTGCCTAAGACCTTGTGTGGAGTCGGGGGCCAGACCCTGAGGATGCCTCTCCAGTGCTGACATGGATCTTGGGGTACTTCTGGAGTCTCACCAGGGGAGTCAGTCCTCATCTCGTGTGGGGGCATGCACCTGCCATTTCCTCACGACCTGCAGCAGCAGTGTCACGCTTGCCGACGTGTGGATCAAGGGATCTGTCGCTTTCCATTGAGGCTTTCCCACGAGGCTTTCCAACAGGGCTGTCCCACGTGCCACAGTGGTGTGAGTCGATCCTCGGTGTGAACGTCGAGGCAGTGCAGGGAAAACAGTTTCTTCTGGAATGGACTTAGACATCTGGGGGACTCTTTGCGAATGCTGGCAAGGCCCTGAAGTTCCTCTCGTCTTTCCTGTTGAGAGCGCCTCTCTTGAGATGCGACGGGAAGGCCCGGAATTCTTTCCGACGACGAAGGGAAAGGATCCCTCTTCTCGAGCTACGAGGCCGGAAACGGGCGCTCAGCCTGGATATGGGCGGGACCCTCGTCCTTCTCTTCGAGTGGATAT
>NW_017206994.1:0-18255 GCF_001704415.2 Capra hircus | reverse complement strand
TGCACGTGAAACTTCCCCCAAGCTGTAGCAGCAGGTTGTCACGTTCCTCGTCGGTGGATCAAGGATCTGTGGCTTTCCCTCGAGGGTTTCCACACTTTGAGGATTTCCCACAGGGCTGTCCCACGTGCCACCGTCGTGTGAGTCAATCCTCGGCTTGAAAGTCGAGGCAGTGCAGGGAAAACAGGTTTCCCTGGAATGGACTGAGACATCTGGGGACTCTTGGAATGGTGGAACGACCCTGGAGTTCCTCGCCTTTCCTGTGAAAGCGCCCCTCTTGAGATGCGACGGGAACGCCGGGAATTCTTTTCCGACCACGCAGGGAAAGGATCCCTCCTCTCGAGCTATGAGGCGGAAACGGGGCTCCTCTGGATGTGGGCGGGACTCTCGTGCTTCCTCTCGAGTGGAGACGGGTATGTCGGGAACTTCTTGAGTTGCAGCAAGGGTGTGAAGGTCGTTTTGGAAGTTCCAGAGTTTAGGTGTGATTAGCCTGGGGACGCCTCAGAGGAAATGGGCCTCATCTCGCCTGAAGGGAGAACCTCCTGGAATTTTCTCGAGTTGCGGCAGGTGCTCTCGACTTATGACGGGGATCTCAGGGACCCGCTCTGATATCCTCAAGAAAGGCCAGTCCCCATGCTAGTTGCTCGGGGCCTCTCCGGATTCCTCTCCGACGATGCCGGGGCCTAAGACCTTGTTGGAGTCGGTGAACGTGAGGATTCCTCTCCAGTGCTGACGTGGATCTTGGGGTACTTCTGGAGTCTCCCCAGGGGAGTCAGTCCTCGTCTCGAGTGGGGCTTGCACGTGCGCTTTCCTCCCGAGCTGTAGCAGCAGTGTCACACTTCCCTTCGGTTTGATCAAAGCAACTGTGGCTTTCCCTCGAGGCTTTCCCACGAGGCTTTCCCTCGAGCTTTCCCACAGGGCTGTCCCACGTGCCACCGTGGTGTGAGTCGATCCTCGGCTTGAAAGTCGAGGCAGTGCAGGGTAAACAGTTTCCCTGGAATGCACTGAGACATCTGGGGGACTCTGGGAATGGTGGCACGACCCTGGAGTTCCTCTCTCCTTTCCTGTGGAGAGCGCCTCCTCTTGAGATGCGATGGGAACGCCAGGAATTCTTTCCCCGACCACACAGGGAAAGATCCCTCCTCTCGAGCTATGAGGCGGAAACGGGGCTCCTCTGGATGTGGGCGGACTCTCGTGCTTCCTCTCGAGTGGAGACGGGTATGTCGGGGGAACTTCTTGAGTTGTAGCAAGGGTGTGAAGGACCCTTTGGAAGTTCCAGAGGTTAGGTTTAATTAGCCTGGGACGCCTCAGAGGAAATGGGCCTCATCTCCCCTGGAAGGGAGAACCTCCTGCATTTTCTTGAGTTGGTGCAGGTGCTCTCGACTTACGACGGGGTCCTCAGGGACCCGCTCTGGTGGCCTCAGGAAAGGCCTGTCCCCATGCGAGTTGCTCGGGGGCCTCTCGGGATTTTCTCTCCCGTCGATGCGGGGCCTAAGACCTTGTGTGGAGTCGGTGCCGGAACCTGAGGATTCCTCTCCAGTGCTGACATAGATCTTGGGGTACTTCTGGAGTCTCCCCAGGGGAGTCAGTCCTCGTCTCGAGTGGGGCATGCAGGTGCGCTTTCCTCCTGAGCTGTAGCAGCAGTGTCAGGCTTCTCTTCGCATGGATCAAGGGATCTGTGGCTTTCCCTCAAGGATTTCCCAAAGGGCTGTCCCACGTGCCACCGTGGTGTGAGTGGATCCTCGTCCTGAAATTCGAGGGCAGTGTAGGGAAACAGGTTTCCCTGGAATGGACTGAGACATCTGGGGACTCTGGGAATTGTGGCACGACCCTGGAGTTCCGCTCGCCTTTCCTGTGGAGAGTGCCTCCTCTTGAAGATGCGACGGGACGCCGGGAATTCTTTCCCGACCAATCAGGCAAAGGATACCTCCTCTCGTGCTAGGAGGCGGAAACGGGTTCCTCTAGATGTGGCGGGACTCTCGTGCTTCCTCTCGAGTGAAGACGGGTATGTCGGCGAACTTCTTTAGTTTTTGCAAGTGTGTGAAGGGCCCTTTGGAAGTTCCAGAGGTTTGGTGTGATTAGCCTCGAGATGCCTCAGCGGAAAGGGCCTCATCTCGCCTGGAAGGGAGAACCTCCTGGATTTTCTCGAGTTGCGGCAGGTGCTCTCGACTTACAACGGGGACATCAGGATCCCGCTCTGGTGGCCTCAGGAAAGGCAGGTCCCCATACGAGTTGCTCGGGGCCTCTCGGGATTCCTCTCCCTCGATGCCGGGGCCTAAGTCCTTGTGTGGAGTCTGTGCCGGAACCTGAGGATTCCTCTCCAGGGCTGACATGGATCTTGGGGTACTTCTGTAGTCTCCCCAGGGGAGTAGTCCTGGTCTCGAGTCTGGACATGCAAGTGCGCTTTCCTCCCGAGCTGTAGCAGCAGTGTCACGCTTCCTTCGCTTGGATCAAGGGATCTGTGGCTTTCCCTCGAGGCTTTCCCATTAGGCTTTCCCACCAGGCTTTCCCACCAGGCTTTCCAACGATGCTTTCCCCCAGTGATGTCCCACGTGCCACCGTGGTGTCAGTCGATCCTCGGTTTGAAAGTCGAGGCAGTGCCGGGGAAACAGGCTTCCCTGGAATGGACTGAGACATCTGGGGGACTCTGGGAATGGTGGCACGACCCTGGAGTTCCTGTCGCCTTTCCTGTGGACAGCGCCTCCTCTTGAGATGCGACGGGAACGCCGGGAATTCTTTCCCGACACGCAGCAAAAGGATCCCTCCTCTCGAACTTGGAGGCAGAAACGGGGCTCCTCTGGATGTGGGCGTGACTCTCGTGCTTCCTCTCGAGTGGAGACGGGTATGTTGGGGAACTTCTTGAGTTGCAGCAAGGGTGTGAAGGATCCTTTGGAATTCCAGAGGTTAGGTGGTGTCTAGAGTCGAGACGCCTTAGCGGAAATGGGCCTCATCTCCCCTGGAGGGGAGAATCTCCTGGATTTTTTCGAGTTGCGGTACGTGCTCTCGCCTTACGACGGGGACCGCTGGGACCCGCTCTGGTGGCCTCAGGAAAGGCCAGTCCCCTTGCGAGTTGCTCGGGGGCCTCTCGGGATTCCTCTCCCGTCGATGCCAGGGCCTAAGACCTTGTGTGGAGTCGGTGCCTGCCGGGGTCCAGCCCGGTGGATCCAGGGAATTCGAAGGGTGGACGGCGTTGGCGTGGAAAGACTTGTTTGTTTATTAATGTAAGATTAGATTAAGAAACTATAGTGAAGTAAGAAGATTAAGTGGAGGAAGAGGGCTGAATAGCTTGGTTTACGCGGAAGGCAATAAAATTCCAGACAAGGAATTTGCACCATCTACGTTGGGCCACCGGCTCACGCTTGAATATCTAAGGGTGCCTCGCCTTAAGCTCCCTTTCGTGCGGGTCTTAACAGCCGGGGCAAGTAAGTAGACCTGGCGAGCCTCCGCGCCCCAGATGGAGATTCAGCCTGAAGTTAAAGTAAAGAGCAGAGAGAGGGAAGGGGAGAGAAGAAGAGAGAGAGAGAGACATGGGGGGAGCCAGAGTCCAAGAAACCAGGCCGAGAGACTAGTTCGAGAAACTGGCCCCCCATCCTTTATTGTTCAGAAGGCCTTTTATACTTTTGATAAAACACGGAGATCAATGGGGTAACACAAAATTATGTAGCGTTCACAACCCAGATTCTTTCCGTATATCAGTTTGTATACAAAAGGTCTCAGGTGATTTACATTATCTTTTGGCCAAGAGTCTTGTTAACACTTTTTGGCTCTCTTCCTTAATGAATGTTAATTTTGTTTCCCCTGAAGTGTTTTTTTTTTTTTTAATCTGCATCTCCTTAAAGCATTAAAGTTACATCTCTATAGAACAAAGGTGCAGTGGGATATAACAAAGAAGGTACTTAACTCAAAGATCTAATGTTGCTAATACCAGGTCTACTACTTGTTTTTCTATATACCAACTATATCTAAAAAATAAAGGATATGAAAATTTGGCAGCAAGCATTGACCCAAAAAATGAAACCTTTAATCAGTCCTATTCTAAAGATTTTGACTCCTCGGAAGCTCCTACATTCCTAGGATGTTTTAAGCTTCCTGTGCCTCCTGCGGTCAGGAGGCCTCAAACAATCACATGCGCAGCTGTACGAGTCCTGCAGGCAGGCTAGAAAGCCATCGGAGGGGGTTTTTGGATTGAAACACTCTTTCAAATGCAGAAGACTAAAGCCCTGATTTGACTTTTTCCAGAGAATGTCAGAAGAGTGGAAAAGCAGAGCAGAAAAGCCGGCAGATTTTTGTTGGGGTACGTGCTTAGGAATTTCCAGAGGGGTCCCTGAAGTCTGAGCATCGCCTTGCGTATGTCAGCTTCCTTCCTCATGACCTTGTCACGGGCGGGATTCCTCACACTGGCTCCAGCATCTCACCCTTTTTTATTTTAAATAATTAATTATTTTTGTTTAAAATCAGGTGCAGTTCGGTCGCGAGATTCCGAATGCTCTGCCGAAGAATCTAGACAATACAGGGAAGAATGATTACGAGGAGCAAGATTATAAAGAGTAGACAGAATAGTCTTTCCAGAAATGAAGTTAGAGAAAGTGTGGAAAAAGTCATTGGCTTCTCCTGCGGTGGTAAAATCTAATCGGGAGTGTTCCAAGGTCTGAATCTGGTTATGCAGTTTCCCTAAGTCTAAACTAATATCTGAGCTGTTCCAAAACACCTAAAACTTGATTTTTTAACATATTGGGCATTTACACTTGTTGAGTCAATGACCGCTGCCATAGTAACAATAACAGTTATTGTAACACAGCAAGAACATAATTATCATATCAATAAGTTGTTACAGTTACAGGACATCTTTAAAACCACAAAAGAGCAGACATTACTTTGAGGAGTTAAACAAGATGAAAACATCCATGGTTCACAAGTTGCTACATTAGGTACGTTAAGTTTTCTGGAATCATTGGTGAAAAGAAGAACATAAGGAGAGGATAGACAAGCCAAAATAGAGTAAATAGAGTCATTTTCTGGTTGGAGTTTGCGCTGCAGCAGCTGTTAGTCCGCCGGGATCTTGATGTTTCTTTTGCCTCTTCTGCCGGTGGAGCAGCGGCCTTCACCCCGCCCTCTGACACTGGCGCTGTAACGGGGCTGCGAGTGCGGTGCACTGGGTTCCGTCAGTCAGGCTGGCCCCGCCCGCAGCTTTTGGTGCACGGCTGTTTCCCGCGGCGGTGGCGGCAGAGAAGTTCCCTTTTTCTTTTGTGGCGAATCAGTCTGTCCGGGATCCAAATTGACGAATCTGCACCCTGTGGAAAAAATATAAACACTTCCTCGACCCGCAGCAAATTCTGGGTCGGGATCTTTTTGTTATCTGGAGATCTTTTTGCTTTACCAATGGCTTTTTATTTTACTGTTCCAAACGAATCAGCATTTAACTTATTACAAAGAGAACATGTTGTAAAATCTGATGGGGGAAAACTATACTTAATTTCTCCTTTTTTAATTTTTGAATTAACAAAGCACGTGAGGGTAAATGATGCAAGATCTGATCACAAGAATTTCCTATAGCAATCTGCCAATCAGCAAACATTTGAAAAGCATCAAGTTGTTTTTTGTTATATGGAATTACAATTTTTGATGGCTCTTTACTGAACAATTTAATAAATCAGTATGCTTGAATTAATCTTTTAAATTAATATGTCAGTAATTTTTTCTTAGGCAGAGGCCATTGTTCCACCAAGTTGGGATAAGATAAAACTATTTTTGGGGGGGTCATTAGATGGAACCAATGGGCCTTCTTGTCACAAGCATCCTGTAGGTATACATTTTGTGGCAAGAATAATTTAATCTCCTTTTTTGGCAATATTAATCTTAATTAACTGATCATTTAAAGCCTCATTCACTTTAACGAAAGCCAACTGTGTCACACTAGTCAACTTTTTCTTAGAACTGGGATTAGGATTGTTATTTTTCAGCAATCAAACAAAAGGCTTTAAATCTACAAAAGTCAGTTTTAAATGTGGGCATATCCAATTAATATCACCTAATAATTTTTGGAAATCATTTAAAGTTAGTAAACAATCTCTCAGCAGCTTTAAAAGGACATTATCAGTTTTAAAACTTTTGGCAGACCCAAATATAAGAAGCAAGAAAAGCTTTTTTAATGATCTTTTTATAACCCAAATCTGGTCTATAGCCTTTTAGATGACAAGTAACCATTTAATCTTTGCTTGAATACTTCCAGCAACGGGGAGCTCACTATTCACCAAGGTTTTAAACTCTCTCTCACCTCTTACTCTATAGCATTTTTATCCTGCATACCACCTTTTCTAATCCCACCAACTCCTTTTCAGTAGTATATGTTGTCCAGGAGCTGCGCTAGTCTCTCAGCAATGTAAGAAATGTCTTGTCTATTGTCTAACAGCCATGACATTTTATATCTTTAAAAAATCTTTTAAAGGCCTAGAAGCTGCAATTTTTTGCACCCAAAAAGCTAGATCTAGATCCTCTGGGCTTTTTCTGTCTGGTTTTTCTGTCTGGTAATAAGGTAAAAGCAAAAGCTGTGCTATTTTTTAATTTTAATTGCACAGTTTTAGCAGGTGGCAATATCAAAACTTCAATTTTTTTTAGTATAATCAGAATTTACTACACAAGACACTACCGAAATTTTTTGAAAAGAAAGCAAGCTATGCCCCAGCACAAGTCTTACAATGTCCTCAGGCAGGGGACTAGCCACTGGAATCTGAGTCAGGAGCTATTATTATTAAGGTGGTGGAACTGAGGTCCAGGCCTGAGCTACCTGGGGTTGTTTGGTACGGCTTGTTATCTCTGTTTAGCAAGACATTTTGGCAAAAAATGTTCTATTTGGCCTCAAGAGAAACATTTTGCATTTGTTAAGTCCTTTTTATTACGAATATTTTTCTTTTTTTTTTCCTGTTTTTCTTCCTTTTTCTTTTTTTTGTTGGGTGAGGCCCCTCCTGAGGGGATTTTATGCAAGGAACAAGCTCTGTTTTAAAAGCTCTTTTGCTCAAAAATATTGTCACTATCGTTTTCAAACTTAAGCAATGTTCTGGGAGGCTTTGGATATAAAGTGGGGAGTTCTTAAGCCCTGGGGAGGCGCAAGCAGAGGTTGCAGTGGTCGCCTTAAATAAGACAACTCTTTTAAAGGTTTGGTTTGTGTAGAGGGGGAGGGGGCTCTCCAGGGCGCTCGGCCGCTGCGTCCTATAAGCACCCTCCTTCCTCGGGAGGAAGAGTACAGTCTCTCTACTTTTGTTTGCCAATGGCAGAAAATATGATCTGCGTAATAGGTGGAGACCCACTACGATCCACTGCTATAGTCTCTCCATAGGCTATCTAACTAACAGCCTCATGACGGGGGTCCAGAACATTTGTAATAATATTTTACAGAGCAAAAGCATTTACAGGCCCATGCAAAGTATAATTAGTTTTTAGCTGTTTTATTACCTTTATCCAAGTATCTAAATCTCTTTTCTGGAAACCAAGGACATTGGTCTCGTAACACGAGCCTTTTAATCTTTAATTTGTCTTTTTTGTTTAACAGTTACAAAATTACTTGTATAAAGAGGTGTCATTGTTTTGAGTCATTGTTACCCGTGTCAGAAAATTAAGAGTTATAGAAAAGTCTGCCTTGACAAAAAGGTTTTACCTTAGCCAAGGGGGTTTTGTTTTAAACCCTAAGATAGCAGGTTTCTTTTCAACCTCTAGAGCACCACGTTTCTCTTAAACCCTTGAACACTTCCCACTCGTCCTCACCCTGTCTATCCTACAGGGGGGTCCGCGGCACCCTGAGTGGGGTCCTAGCCGTCCCGAACACTCAACACTGGGGGAGTACCCGAAAGTACTCCGGGGGGAGTGATTAAGTCACTCCGGGGGGAGCAACAGAGAGTGCTCCGGGGGGAGCAACAGAGAGTGCTCCGGGGGGAGCTTTTGCTCCGAGGAACCTACCTTCGAATAGCCTGTTCCGGGCACCACTTGCCGGGGTCCAGCCCGGTGGATCCAGGGAATTCGAAGGGTGGACGGCGTTGGTGTGGAAAGACTTGTTTGTTTATTAATGTAAGATTAGATTAAGAAACTATAGTGTAGTAAGAAGATTAAGTGGAGGAAGAGGGCTGAATAGCTTGGTTTACGCGGAAGGCCAATAAAATTCCAGACAAGGAATTTGCACCATCTACATTGGGCCACCGGCGCCCGCTTGAATATCTAAGGGTGCCTCACCTTAAGCTCCCTTTCGTGCGGGTCTTAACAGCCGGGGCAAGTAAGTAGACCTGGCGAGCCTCCGCGCCCCAGATGGAGATTCAGCCTGAAGTTAAAGTAAACAGCAGAGAGAGGGAAGGGGAGAGAAGAAGAGAGAGAGAGAGACATGGGGGGAGCCAGAATCCCAAGAAACCAGGCCGAGAGACTAGTTCGAGAAACTGGCCCCCATCCTTTATTGTTCAGAAGGCCTTTTATACTTTTGATAAAACACGGAGATCAATGGGTAACACAAAATTATGTAGCGTTCACAACCCAGATTCTTTCCGTATATCAGTTTGTATACAAAAGGTCTCAGGTGATTTACATTATCTTTTGGCCAAGAGGCTTGTTAACACTTTTTGGCTCTCTTCCTTAATGAATGTTAATTTTGTTTCCCCTGAAGTGTTTTTTTTTTTTTAATCTGCATCTCCTTAAAGCATTAAAGTTACATCTCTATAGAACAAAGGTGGAGTGGGATATAACAAAGAAGGTACTTAACTCAAAGATCTAATGTTGCTAATACCAGGTCTACTACTTGTTTTTCTATATACCAACTATATCTAAAAATAAAGGATATGAAAATTTGGCAGCAAGCATTGACCCAAAAAATGAAACCATTAATCAGTCCTATTCTAAAGATTTTGACTCCTCGGAAGCTCCTACATTCCTAGGATGTTTTAAGCTTCCTGTGCCTCCTGTGGTCAGGAGGCCTCAAACAATCACATGCGCAGCTGTACGAGTCCTGCAGGCAGGCTAGAAAGCCATCGGAGGGTTTTTGGATTGAAACACTCTTTCAAATGCAGAAGACTAAAGCCCTGAATTGAATTTTTCCAGAAAATGTCAGAAGAGTGGAAAAACAGAGCACAAAAGCCGGCAGATTTTAGTTGGGGTACGTGCTTAGGAATTTGCAGAGGGGTCCCTGAAGTCTGAGCACGCCTTGCATATGTCAGCTTCCTTCCTCATGACCTTGTCATGGGCAGGATTCCTCACACTGGCTCCCAGCAGGTGCCGGAACCTGAGGATTCCTCTCCAGTGCTGACATGGATCTTGGGGTACTTCTGGAGTCTCCCCAGGGGAGTCAGTCCTCGTCTCGAGTGGGGGCATGAACGTGCGGTTTCCTCTCGAGCTGTAGGAGCAGAGTCACGATTCCCTTCGCGTGGATCAAGGGATCTGTGGCTTTCCCTCGAGGCTTTCCCACGAGGCTTTCCCACGAGGCTTTCCCACAGGGCTGTCCCACGTGCCACCGTGGTGTGAGTCCATCCTCGTCTTGAAAGTCGAGGCAGTGCAGGGAAAACAGGTTTCCCTGGAATGGACTGAGACATCTGGGGGACTCTGGGAATGGTGGCACGACCCTGGAGTTCCTCTCGCCTTTCCTGTGGAGAGCGCCTCCTCTTGAGTTGCGACGGAAACGCCGGGAATTCTTTCCCGACCACGCAGGGAAAGGATCCATCCTCTCGAGCTAGGAGGCGGAAACGGGGCTCCTCTGGATGTGGGCGGGACTCTCGTGCTTCCTCTCGAGTGGAGACGTGTATGTGGGGGAACTTCTTGAGTTGCAGCAAGGGTTTGAAGGACCCTTTGGAAGTTCCAGAGGTTAGGTGTGATTTGCCTCGAGACGCTTCTGCGGAAATGGGCCTCATCTCGCCTGGAGGGGAGAACCTCCTGGATTTTCTCGAGTTGCGGCAGGTGCTCTCGACTTAGGATGAGGACCTCAGGGACCCGCTCTGGTGGCCTCAGGAAAGGCCAGTCCCCATGCGAGTTGCTTGGGGGCCTCTCGGAATTCCTCTCCCATCGATGCCTCGGCCTAAGATCTTGTGTGGAGTCCGTGCCGGAACCTAAGGATTCCTCTCCAGTGCTGACATGGTCTTTGGGTACTTCTGGAGTCTCCCCAGGGGAGTCAGTCCTCGTCTCGAGTGGGGGCATGCACGTGCGCAATCCTCCCGAGCTGTAGCAGCATTGTCACACTTCCCTTTGCGTGGATCTAGGGATCTGTGGCTTTTCCTCGAGGCTTTCCCACGAGGCTTTCCCACAGGGCTGTCCCACGTGCCACCGTGGTGTGAGTGGATACTCGGCTTGAAAGTCGAGGCAATGCAGGGAAAATAGGTTTCCCTGGAATAGACTGAGAAATCTGTGGCACTCAGGGAATGGTGTCACGACCCTGGAGATCCCCTCGTGTTTCCTGTGGAGAGCGCCTCCTCTTGAGATGCGACCGGAACACCGGGAATTCTTTCCCGACAACGCAGGGAAAGGATTCCACCTCTCGAGCTATGAGGCGGAAACGGGGCTTCTCTGGATGTGGGCAGGACTCTCGTGCTTCCTCTCGAGTGGAGACGGGTACGTCGGGAAACTTCTTGAGTTGCAGCAAGGGTGTGAAGGACCCTTTGGAAATTCCAGAGGCCAGGTTGATTAGCCTCGAGACGCCTCCGCGGAAATGGGCTTCATCTCGCCTGGAGGGGAGAACCTCCTGGATTTTCTCGAGTTGCCACAGGTGCTCTCGACTTAAGACGAGGACCTCAGGGACCCGCTCTGGTGGCCTCAGGAAAGGCCAGTCCCCATGCGAGTTGCACGGGGGCCTCTCGGGATTCCTCTCCCGTCGATGCCGGGGCCTAAGACGTTGTGTGGAGACGGTGCCGGAACCTGAAAATTCCTCTCCAGTGCTGACATGGATCTTGGGGTACTTCTGGAGTCTCCACCGGGGATTCAGTCCTCGTCTCGACTTAGGTCATGCACGTGCACTTTCCTCCCGAGCTGTAGCAGCAGTGTCATGCTTCCCTTCGCGTGGATGAAGAAATCTGTGGCTTTCATCGAGGTTTTTGCAGGAGGCTTTCCCACGAGGCTTTCCCACAGGGCTGTCCCACGTGCCACCGTGGTGTGAGTCGATCCTTGGCTTGAAAGTCGAGGCAGTGCAGGGAAAACTGGTTTCCCTGGAATGGACTGAGACATCTGGGGGACTCTGGGTATGGTGGCTCGACCGTGGAATTCCTCTCGCCTTTCCTGTGGAGAGCGCCTCCTCTTGAGATGCGACGGAAACGCCGGGAATTCTTTCCCGAACACGCAGGGAAAGGATCCCTCCTCTCGAGCTAGGAGGCGGAAACGGGGCTCCTCTGGATGTCGGCGGGAGTCTCGAGCTTTCTCTCAAGTGGAGACGGTTATGTCGGGGAACTTCTTGAGTTGCAACAAGTGGGTGATGTACCCTTTGGAAGTTCCAGACGTTAGGTGTGATTAGCCTCGAGAGGCCTCATTGGAAATGGGCCTCATCTCGCCTGGAGGGGAGAACCTTCTGGATTTTCTCGAGTTGCGGCAGTTTCTCTCTACTTACGACGGGGACCTCAGGGACATGCTCTGGTAGCCTCAGGAAAGGCCATTCCCCATGCGAGTTGCTCGGGGGCCTCTCGGGATTCCTCTCCTGTCGATGCCGGGGCCTAAGACCTTGTGTGGACTCGGTGCCGGAACCTGAGGATTCCTCTCCAGTCCTGACATGGATCTTGGGGTACGTCCTGAGTCTCCCCTGGGGAGTCAGTCCTCGTCTCGAGTGGGGGCATGCACGTGCGCTTTCCTCCCCAGCTGTAGCAGCAGTGTCAGGCTTCCCTTCGCGTGGATCAAGGGATCTGTGGCTTTCCCTCGAGGCTTTCCCACGAGGCTTTCCCTCGAGTCTTTCCCACAAAGCTGTCCCACGTGCCACCGTGGTGAGAGTCGATCCTCGGCTTGAAAGTCGAGGCAGTGCAGGGAAAAAAGGTTTCCCTGGAATGGACTGAGACATCTGAGGGACTCTGGGAATGGTGGCACGACCCTAGAGTTCCTCTCGCCTTTCCTGTGGAGAGCGCCTCTTCTTGAGATGCGACGGAAACGCCGGGAATTCTTTCCCGAACACGAAGGGAAAGGATCCCTCCTCTCGAGCTAGGAGGCGGAAACGGGGCTCCTCTGGATGTGGGCCGGACTCTCGTGCTTCCTCTCGAGTGGAGATGGGTATGTCGGGGAACTTCTTGAGTTGCAGCAAGGGTGTGAAGGACCCTTTGGAAATTCCAGAGGTTAGGTGTGATTAGCCTCGAGACGCCTCACTGGAAATGGGCCTCATCTCGCCTGGAAGGGAGAACCTCCTGGATTTTCTCGAGTTGCGGCAGGTGCTCTCGACTTACGACGGGGACCTCTGGGACCCGCTCTGGTGGCCTCAGGAAAGGCCCGTCCCCATGCGAGTTGCATGGGGCCTCTCGGGATTCCTCTCCCGTCGAAGCCGGGGCCTAAGACCTTGTGTAGAGTCGGTGCCGGAACCGGAGGATTCCACTCCAGTGCTGACATGGTTCCTGGGGTACTTTTGGAGTCTCCCCAAGGGAGTCATTCCTCGTCTCGAGTAGGGGCATGCACGTGCGCTTTCCTCCCGAGCTGTAGCTGTAGTGTGACGCTTCCCTTCGCGTGGATGAAGGAATCTGAGGCTTTCCCTGGAGTCTTTCCCACGAGGCTTTCCCCCGAGGCTTTCCCAAAGGGCTGTCCAACGTGCCACCGTGGTGTGAGTCGATCCTCGGCTTGAAAGTCGAGGCAGTGCAAGGAAAACACGTTTCCCTGGAGTGGACTGAGACATCTGGGGGACTCAAGGGAATGGTGGCACGACCCTGGAGTTCCTCTCGCCTTTCCTGTAGAGAGCGCCCCTCTTGAGCTGCGATGGGAAGGCCAGGAATTCTTTCCCGAACACGCAGGAAAAGGAACCCTCCTCTCGAGCTAGGAGGCGGAAACGGGGCTCCTCTGGATGTGGACAGGACTCTCGTGCTTCCTCTCGAGTCGAGACGGGTATGTCGGGGAACTTCTTGAGTTGCAGCAAGGGTGTGAAGGACCCTTTGGAAGTTCCAGAGGTTAGGTGTGATTAGCCTCGAGATGCTTCAGCGGAAATGGGCCTCATCTCGCCTGGAGGGGAGAACTTCCTGGATTTTCTCGAGCTGCGGCAGGTGCTCTCGACTTACAACAGGGACCTCAGGGACCCGCTCTGGTGGCCTCAGGAAAGGCCAGTCCCCATGCGAGTTGTTCGGGTGCCTCTCGGTATTCCTCTCCCGTCAATGCCGGGACCTAAGACCTTGTGTGGAGTCGGTGCCAGAACTTGAGGATTCCTCTCCAGTGCTGACATGGTTTTGGGGTACTTCTGGAGTCTCCCCAGGGCAGTCAGTTCTTGTCTCGAGTGGGGCATGCACGTGCGCTTTCCTCCCTAGCTGTAGCAGCAATGTCGCGCTTCCCTTCGAGTGGATCGAGGGATCAGTGGCTTTCCCTCTAGGCTTTCCACAGGAGGCATTCCCAGGAGGCTTTCCCACAGGACTGTCCCAAGTGCCACCGTGGTGTGAGTCGATCCTCGGCTTGAAAGTCGAGGCAGTGCAAGGAAAACAGTTTTCCCTGGAATGGACTGAGACATCCGGGGGAATCTGGGAATGGTGGCACGACCCTGGAGTTCCTCTCGCCTTTCCTGTGGAGAGTGCCTTCACTTCAGATGTGACAGGAATGCCGGGAATTCTTTCCCGCACACGCAGGGAAAAGATCCCTTCTCTCGAGCTTTGAGGCGGAATCGGGGCTCCTCTGGATGTGGGCAGGATTCTCGTGCTTCCTCTCGAGTGGAGACGGGTATGTCGGGGAACTTATTGAGTTGCCGCAAGGGTGTGAAGGACCCTTTGGAAGTTCCAGAAGATAGACGTGATTAGCCTCGAGACGCCTCAGCGGAAATGGGCCTCATCTCACCTGGAGGGGAGAACCTCCTGGATTTTCTCGAGTTGCAGAAAGTGCTCTCGACTTTCGACGGGGACCACAGGGTCCCGCTCTGGTGGCCTCAGGAAAGGCCAGTCCCCATGCGAGTTGCTCGGGGGCCTCTCGGGATTCCTCTCCCGTCGATGCCGGGCCTAAGACCTCGTGACGAGTTGGTGCCGGTACCTGAGCATTCCTCTCCAAGCTGACATGGATCTTGGGGTACTTCTGGAGTCTCCCCAGGGGAGTCAGTCCTCGTCTCGAGTTGGCGGCATGCAGTTCGATTCCCTCCCGAGCTGTAGCAGCAGTGTCACGCTTCCCGTCGAGTGGATCAAGGGATCCTGTGGCTTTCCCTCGAGGCTTTCCCACTAGGCTTTCCCACGAGGCTTTCCCAAGGGTCTGTCCCACGTGCCACCGTGGTGTGAGTCGATCCTCGGCTTGAAATTCGAGGCAGTTCAGGGAGAAACATGTTTCCCTGGAATGGACTGAGATATCTGGGGGTCTCTGGGAATGGTGACATGAACCTGGAGTTCCTCTCGCCTTTCATGTGGAGAGAACCATCCTCCTGAGATGCGACTGGAATGCCGGGAATTCTTTCAAGACCACGCAGGGAATGGTCCCTTCCTCTCGAGCTAGGAGGCGGAATCGGGGCTCCTCTGGATGTGGGCGGGACTCTCGTGCTTCCCTCGAGTGGAGACGGGTATGTCGGGGAATTCTTGAGTTGCAAGCAAGGGGGTAAAGGACCCTTTGGAATTTCCAGAGGTTAGGTGTGATTAGCCTCGAGACGGCGGAGCGGAAATGGGCCTCGTCTCTCCTGGAGAGGAGAACCTCCTGGATTTTCTCGAGTTGCAGCAGGTGCTCTCGACTTACCTTGGGGACATCCGGGACCCGCTCTGGTGGCCTCAGGAAAGGCCAGTCCCATGCGAGTTGCTCGGGGGCCTTTTGGGATTCCTCTCCCTTCGATGCCAGGGCCTAAGACCTTGTGTGGAGTCGGTACCGAAACCTGAGGATTCCTCTCCAGTGCTGACATGGATCTTGGGGTACTTCTGCAGTCTCCCCAGGGGAGTCAGTCCTTGTCTCGAGTGGGGGCATGCACGTGCGCTTTCCTCCCGAGGCTGTAGCAGCAGTTTCGCGCTTCCCCTGGCGTGGATCAAGGGATCTGTGGCTTTCCCTCGAGGCTTTCCCTTGAGGCTTTCCCACGAGGCTTTCCCACGAGGCTTTCCCACAGGGCTGTCCCACGTGCCACCGTGGTGTGAGTCAATCCTCCTCTTGAAAGTCGAGGCAGTGCAGGGAAAACAGGTTTCCCTGGAATGGACTGAGATATCTGGGGGACTCTGGGAATGGTTGCATGACCCTGGAAATCCTCTCGCCTTTCCTGTGGAGAGCGCCTCCTCTTGAGATGCGACGGGAACGCAGGGAATTCTATCCCGACCTCGCAGGGAAAGGATCCCTCCTCTCGAGCTAGGAGGCGGAAACGGGGCTCCTCAGGATGTGGGGGGAACTCTCGTGCTTCCTCTCGAGTGGAGACTGGTATGTCGGGGAACTTCTTGATTTGCAGCAGGGTGTGAAGGACCTTCTGGAGTCTCTCCAGGGGAGTCAGTCCTCGTCTCGAGTGGGGCACGCACGTGCACTTTCCTCCCGAGCTGTAGCAGCAGTGGCGCTCTTCCCTTCGCGTGGATCAAGGGATCTGTGGCTTTCAATTGAGGCTTTCCCACGAGGCTTTCCGCAGGAGGCTTTCCCACAGGGCTCTCCCACCTGCCACCGTCGTATGAGTCGATCCTCGGCTGGAAAGTCGAGGCAGTGCACGGAAAACAGGTTTCCCTGGAATGGACTGAGACATCTGGGGGACTCTGGAATGGTGGCACGACCCTGGAGTTCCTCTCGCCTTTAGTGTGGATAGCGCCTCCTCTTGAGATGCCGACGGGAACGCGGGAATTCTTTCCCGACCACGCAGGGAAAGGATCCCTCCTCTCGAGCTAGAAGCCGGAACGGGGCTACTCTGGATGTGGGCAGAACTCTCGTGCTTCCACTCGAGTGGAGACGGGTATGTCGGGGAACTTCTTGAGTTGCAGCAAGGGTGTGGATGACTCTTTGGAAGTTCTAAAGTTTAGGTGTGATTAGCCTCGAGACGCCTCAGCGGAAATGGGCCTCATTTCGCCTAGACGGGGGAACCTCCTGGATTTTCTCGAGTTGCAGCAGGTGCTCTCGACTTATGTCGGGACCTCAGGGACCTGCTCTAGTGGCCTCAGGAAAGGCCAATCCCCAAGCAAGTTGCTCGGGGGCCTCTAGAGATTCCTCTCCCGTCCGATGCCGGGGCCTAAGATCTTGTGTGGAGTCGGTGCCAGAAACGGAGCATTCCTCTCCAGTGCTGACATGGATCTTGGGGTACTTCTGGAGTCTCCCCAGGGGAGTCAGTCCTCGTCTGGAAGTGGGGCATGCACGTGCGCTTTCGTCCCGAGCTGTAGCAGCAGTGTCGCGCTTCCCTTCCCGGGGATCAAGGGATCTGTGGCTTTCCCCTCGAGGCTTTCCCTTGAGGCTTTCCCACGAGGCTTTCCCACAGGGCTGACCCACGTGCCACCGTGGTGTGAGTCGATCCTCGTATGAAAGTCGAGGCAGTGCAGGGAAAGCAGGTTTCCCTGGAATGGACTGAGACATCTGGGAGACTCTGGGAATGGTGGCATGACCGTGGAGTTCCTCTCGCCTTTCCTGTGGAGAGCGCCTCCTCTTGAGATGCGACGGGAATCGCCGGGAATTCTTTCCCGAACACGCAGGGAAATGGTCCCTCCTCTCGAGCTTGGAGGCGGAAACGGGGCTCCTTTGGATGCGGGCGAGATTCTCGTGCTTCCTCTCGATTGGAGACGGGTATGTCTGGGAACATCTTGAGTTGCAAGAAGGGTGTGAAAGACCCTTTGGAAGTTCCAGATGTTAGATGTGATTAGCCTCCAGACCCCTCAGCGGAAATGGGCTTCATCTCGCCTGGAGGGGAGAACCTCCTGGATTTTCTCGAGTTGCAGCAGGTGCTCTCGAATTATAATGGGGACCTCAGGGACCCGCTCTGGTGGCCTCAGGAAAGGCCAGTCCCCATGGGAGTTGCTCGGGTGCCTCTCGGATTCCTCTCCCGTCGATGCCGGGTGCCTAAGACATTGTGTGGAGTCGGTGCCGGAACCTGAGGATTCCTCTCCAGTGCTGACATGGATCTTCGGGTACTTCTGGAGTCTCCCCAGGGGAGTCAGTCCTCGTTTCGAGTGGGGGCATGCACGTGCGCTTTCCTCCCGAGCTGTAGCAGCAGTGTCACACTTCCCTTCGCGTGGATCAAGGGATCTGTGGCTTTCCCTAGAGGCTTTCCCACGAGGTTTTCCCACAGGGCTGTCCCACGTGCCACCGTGGTGTGAGTCGATCCTCGGCTTGAAAGTCGAGGCAGTGCAGGGAAAACAGGTTTCCCTTGAATGGACTGAGACATCTGGGGGACTCTGGGAATGGTGGCACGACCCTGGAGTTCCTCTCGCCTTTCCTGTGGAGAGCGCCTCCTCTTGAGATGCGACGGGAACCCGGGAATTCTTTCCCGAACACGCAGGGAAAGGATCCCTCCTCTTGAGCTAGGAGCCGGAAACGGGGCTCCTCTGGATGTGGGCGGGACTCTCGTGCTTCCTCTCCAGTGGAGACGGGTATGTCGGGGAACATCTTGAGTTGCAGCAAGGGTGTGAGGACCCTTTGGAATCCCAGATGTTAGATGTGATTAGCCTCGGGACCCCTCAGCGGAAATGGGCCTCATCTCGCCTGGAGGGAAGAACCTCCTGGATATTCTCGAGTTTGCGGCAGGTGCTCTCGTATTATAATGGGGACCTCAGGGACCCGCTCTGGTGGCCTCAGGAAAGGCCAGTCCCCATGGGAGTTGCACGGGGGCCTCTCGGGATTACCTCTCCCGTCGAGCTGGGGCCTAAGACCTTGTGTGGAGTCTTGCCGAACCTGAGGATTCCTCCCAGTGCTGACATGGATCTTGGGGTACTTCTGGAGTCTCCACAGGGAGTCAGTCCTCGTCTCGAGTGGGGGCATGCACGTGCGCTTTCCTCCCGAGCTGTAGCAGCATGTCGCGCTTACCTTCCGTGATCAAGGGATCTGTGGCTTTCCCTCGAGGCTTTACCACTAGCTTTCCTCAGGGATGTCCCACGTGCCACCGTGGTGTGTGTCGATCCTCGGCTTGAACGTCGAGGCAGTGCAGGGAAAACACCCTGGAATGGACTGAGACATCTGGGGGACTCTGGGAACAGACCTGAGCTCGCCTTCCTGTGGGAGTGTCTTGAAGACGGC
>NW_017206993.1:0-4624 GCF_001704415.2 Capra hircus | reverse complement strand
GACATGGATCTTGGGGGTACTTCTGGAGTCTCCCAGGGGAGTGTGTCCTCGTCCCGAGTGGGCGCCTGCACGTACGCTTTCCTCCCGAGCTGTAGCAGCAGTGTCACGCTTCTCTTTCGCATGGTTCAAGGAATCTGTGCCTTTCCCTCGAGGCTTTCCCAAAGGGCTGTTCCACGTGCCACCGTGGTGTGTGTCGATGTCGATCCTCGGCTTGAAAGTCGAGGCAGTGCAGGGAAAACAGGTTTCCCTGGAATGGACTGAGACATCTTGGGGACTCTGGAAATGGTGGCACGACGCTGGAGTTCCTCTCGCCTTTCCTGTGGAGAGGCCTCCTCTTGAGATGCGACGGGAACGCCGGGAATTCTTTGCCCGACCACCAAATGAAATGATACCTCCTCTCCGAGCTAGGAGGCGGAAACGGGGCTCTTCTGGATGTGGGCGGGACTCTCGTGCTTCCCCTTGACTGGAGACGGGTATGTCGGGGAACTTCTTGAGTTGCAGCAAGGCTGTGAAGGACCCTTTGGAAGTTCCAGAGGTTAGGTGTGATTAGCCTTGAGTCGCCTCAGCGGAAATGGGCCTCATCTCGCCTGGAGGGGACAACCTCCTGGATTTTCTCGACTTGCGGCAGGTGCTCTCGACTTGCGACGGGGACCACAGGACCCCCCTCTGGAGGCCTCAGGAAAGGCCAGTCCCCATTCGAGTTGCTTGGGATCCTTTCGGGATTTCTCTCCCGTCGATGCCGGGGCCTAAGTCCTTGTGTGGAGTCGGTGCCGGAACCTGAGGATTCCGCTCCAGTACTGACATGAATCTTGGGGTACTTCTGGAGTCTCCCCTGGGAAGTCAGTCCTCGTCTGGAGTGGGGGGCATGCACGTGCGCTTTCCTCCTGAGCTGTAGCAGCAGTGTCCCGCTTCCCTTCGCGTGGATCAAGGAATCTGTGGCTTTTCCCTCGAGGGCTTTCCCACGAGCTTTCCCACAGGGCTGTTTCAAGTGCCACCGTGGTGTGAGTCGATCCTCGCTTGAAAGTCGAGGCAGTGAAGGGAAAACAGGTTTCCCCTGGAATGGACTGAGACACCTGGGGGACTCTGGGAATGGTGGCACGACCGTGAAGTTCCTCTCGCTTTTCTGTGGATATCGCCTCCTCTTGAGATGCGACGGGAATGACGGGAATTCTTTCCTGACCACACAGGGAAAGTATCCCTCTCTCGAGCTACGAGGCGGAATCGGGGCTCCTTGGATGTGGTCGAGACTCTCGTGCTTCCTCTCGAGTTGAGACGGGTATTTCGGGGAACTTCTTGAGTTGAAGCAAGGGTGTGAAGGACCCTTTGGAAGTTCTCGACGTTAGGTGTGTTTCGCCTCGAGATCCTCAGCGGAAATGGGCCTCATCTCTCCTGGAGGGGAGAACCTCCTGGATTTTCTCGTGTTGGGCCGGTGCTCGACTTACGACGGGGACCTCAGGGACCCGCTCTGGTGGCCTCAGGAAAGGCCAGTCCCCATGCGAATTGCTCGGGGGCCTCTCCGGATTCCTCTCCCGTCGATGCCGGGCCTAACACCTTGTGTGGAGTCGGTGCCGGAACTTGAGGATTCCTCTCCAGTGCTGACATGGATCTTGGGGTACTTCTGGAGCCTCCACCGGGATTCAGTCCTCGTCTCGACTTAGGTCATTCACGTGCACTTTCCTCCCGAGCTGTAGCAGCAGTGTCATGCTTCCCTTCGCGTGGATGAAGAAATCTGTGGCTTTAACTCCAGGTTTTCGCAGCAGGCTTTCCCACGAGGCTTTCCACAGGGCTGTCCCACGTGCCACCGTGGTGTGAGTCGATCCTCGGCTTGAAAGTCGAGGCAGTGCAGGGAAACTGGTTTCCCTGGAATGGACTGAGACATCTGGGGGACTCTGGGAATGGTGGCACGACCCTGGAGTTCCTCCCTTTCCTGTGGAGAGCGCCTGCTCTTGAGATGCGACGGGAACGCCTGGAATTCTTTCAGGAGCACGCAGGAAAAGGATCCCTCCTATCGAGCTAGGAGATGGAAACGGGGCTCCTCTGTATGTGGCGGGACTCTTGTGCTCCTCTCGAGTGTAGACGGGTATGTCGGGGAACTTCTTGAGTTGCAGCAAGCGTGTGAAGGACCCTTTGTAAGTTCCAGAGTTTAGGTGTGATTAGCCTCGATATGCCTCAGCAGAAATTGGCCTCATCTCGCCTGCAGGGGAGAACCTCCTGGATGTTCTCGAGTTGCGGCAGGTGCTCTCGACTTACGACGGGGACCTCAGGGACCCGCTCTGGTGGCCTCAGGAAAGGCCAGTCCTCATGCGAGTTCCTCGGGCGCCTGTCGGGATTCCTCTCCCATCGATGCCAGGGCCTAAGACCTTGTGGAGTCGGTGCCGGAACCTGAGGATTCCTCTCCAGTGCAGACATGGATATTGGCGTACTTCTGGAGTCTCCCAGGGGAATCAGTCCTCGTCTCGAGTGGGGACATGCACGTGCGCTTTCCTCCAGAGCTGTAGCAGCAGTGTCACGCTTCCCTTCGCGTGGATTTAGGGATCAGGTGCTTTTCCATCGAGGCTTTCCCACGAGGCTTTCCCCGAGGCTTTCCCCACAGGGCTGTCCCTCGTGTCACCCGTGGTGTGAGTCGATCCTCGGCTTAAAAGTCGAGGCAGTGCAGGGAAAAGAGGTTTCCCCTGGAATGGACGGAGACATCTGGGGAATTCTGAGAATGGTGGCACGACCCTGGAGTTCGTCTCACCTTTCCTGTGGAGAGCGCCTCCTCTTGAGATGCCACGGAAACGCCGGGAATTCTTTCCCGAGCACGCAGGGAAAGGATCCCTCCTCTCGAGGTAGGAGGCGGAAACGGGGCTACTGTCTATGTGGGTGGGGGCTTCGTGCTTCCTCTCGAGTGGAGACGGGTATGTCGGGGAACTTCTTGAGTTGCAGCAAGGGTGTGAAGGACCCTTTGGAAATTCCAGAGGTTAGGTGTGATTAGCCTCGAGACACCTCAGCGGAAATGGGCCGCATCTCGCCTGGAGGGGAGAACGTCCTGAATGTTCTCGAGTTGCAGCAGGTGCTCTCGACTTACGACGGGGACCTCAGGGACCCGCTCTGTTGGCCTCAGGAAAGGCCAGTCCCTATGCGAGTTGCCAGGGGACCTCTCGGGATTCTCTCCGTCGAAGCTGGGGCCTAAGATATTGTGCGGAGTGGGTGCCGGTACCTGAGGATTCCTCTCCAGTGCTTAAGTGGATCTTGGGGTACTTCTGGAGTCTCCCCATTGGGAGTCAGTCCTCGACTCGAGTGGGGCATGCACGTGCGCTTTCCTCTCGAGCTGTAGCAGCAGTGTCGCGCTTCCATTGGCGTGGATCAAGGGATCTGTGGCTTTCCCTCGAGGCTTTCCCACGAGGCTTTCCCACGAGACTTTCCCACAGGGCGGTCCCACGTGCCACCGTGATGTGAGTCGATCCTCGGCTTGAAAGTCGACGCAGTGCAGGGAAAACAGGTTTCAATGGACGGAGACAGGAATGGACTCTGGGGAAATGTGCAGGACCCTGGAGTTCCTCTCCCTTTCCTGTGGAGAGCGCCTCCTCTTGAGATGGGACGGAACGCCGGGAATTCTTTCCAGAGCACGCAGGGAAAGGATCCCTCCTCTCGAGCTAGCAGGCGGAAACGGGGCCACTCTGGATATGGACGGGACTCTCCGATTCCTCTAGAGTGGAGACGGGTATGTCGGGGAACTTCTTGAGTTGCAGCAAGGGTGTGAAGGACCCTTTGGAAGTTCCAGAGTTTAAGTGTGATTACCCCCTAGTTGCCTCAGCGGAAATGGGCCTCATCTCACCTGGAGGGGAGAACCTCCTGGATTTTCTCGAGTTGCGGCAGGTGCTCTCGACTTACGATGGGGACCTCAGGGACCTGCTCTGGTGGCCTCAGGAAAGGCCAGTCCCCATGCGAGTTGCTCTGGGGCCTCTCGGGATTCCTCTCCCGTCGATGCAGGGTCCTAAGACCTTGGTTGGAGTCGGTGCCGGAACCTGAGGATTCCTGTCCACTTCTGACATGGATCTTGGGGTACTTCTGGAGTCCCCCCGGGTGTCAGTACTCGTCTCGAGTGGGCCATGCACGTACGCTTTCCTCGGAGCTGTAGCAGCAGTGTCCCGCTTCCCTTCGCATGGATCAAGGGATCTGTGGCTTTCCCTCGAGGCTTTCCCACGAGGCTTTCCCACAGGGCTGTACCATGTGCCACTGTGGTGTGAGTCGATCCTCGACTTGAAAGTCGAGGCAGTGCAGGAATACAGGTTCCCTGGAATGGACTGAGACTTCTGGGGGACTCTGGGAATGGTGGCACGACCCTGGAGTTCCTCTCGCCTTTCCTCTGGAGAGCGCCCTCCTTGAGATTCGACGGGAATGCTGCGAATTCTTTCCCCGACCGCGCAGGGAAAGGATCAAACCTCTCGAGCTAAAAAGGTGGAATCGGGGCTCCTCTGGAATGTGGGCGGGACTCTCGTGCTTCCTCTCGAGTGGAGACGGTATGTCGGGGAACTTCTTGAGTTGCAGCAAGGGTGTGAAGGACCCTTTGGAAGTTCCAGATGTTAGATGTGATTAGCCTCGAGACGCCTCTGCGGAAATGGGCCTCATCTCGCCTGGAGGG
>NW_017206992.1:0-4624 GCF_001704415.2 Capra hircus | reverse complement strand
CGAGAGAACTCCAGTATCAGGCCCATTCCCAGAATCCCCCAGATGTCTCAGTCCATTCAGGGAAACCTGTTTTCCTGCACTGCCTCGACTTTCAAGCCGAGGATGGACTCACACACGATGGCACGTTGGACAGCCCTGTGGGAAAGCCTCGTGGGAAAGCCTCGAGGCCTCGAGGGAAAGCCACAGATCCTTGATCCACGCGTAGGTAAGAGTGACACTGCTGCTACAGCTCGGGAGGAAAGCGCACGTGCATGCCCCACTCGAGACGAGGACTGACTCCATGGGAGACTCCAGAAGTACCCCGAAGATCCATGTCAGCATTGGAGAGGAATCCTCAGGTTCCGGCACCGACTCCACACAAGGTCTTAGGCCCCGGCATCGACGGGAGAGAATCCCGAGAGGCCCCCGAGCAACTGGCAGGGGACTGGCCTTTCCTGAGGCCACCAGATCGGGTCCCTGAGGTCCCCGTCTTAAGACGAGAGCACCTGCCGCAACTCGAGAACATCAGGAGGTTCTCCCTCCAGGCGAGATGAGGCCATTTCCGCTGAGGCGTCTCGAGGCTAATCACATCTAACATCTGGAACTTCCAAAGGGTCCTTCACACCCTTGCTGCAACTCAAGAAGTTCCCCGACATACACGTCTCCATTTGAGAGGAAGCACGAGAGTCCCGCTCACATCCAGAGGAGACCCCGTTTCCGCCTCTTAGCTCGAGAGGAGGGATCCTTTCCTGCGTGTTCGGGAAGAATTCCCGGCGTTCCGGTCGCATCTCAAGAGGAGGCGCTCTCGACAGGAAAGACGAGGGGAACTCCAGGGTCGTGACACCATTACCTGAGTCCCCAGATGTCTCAGTCCATTCCAGGGAAACCTGTTTTCCCTGCACTGCCTCGACTTTCAAGCCGAGCATCGACTCACACCACGTTGGCACGTGGACAGCCCTTGTGGGAAAGCCTCTTGTAAAGCCTCGTGGAAAGCTCCAGGGAAAGCCACAGGTCCTTGATCCACGAGAAGGGAAGCGTGACACTGCTGGCACAGCTCGGGAGTAAAGCACACGTGCATGCCCCCACTCGAAACGACGACTGACTGCCTGGGGAGACTCCAGAAGTACGCCAAGATCCATGTCAGCACTGGAGACGAATCCTCAGGTTTCGGCACGCGATTCCACACAAGGTCTTAGGCCCGGGCATCGACGGGAGAGGAATCCCGAGAGGCCCCCGAGCAACTCGCAAGGGAACTGGCTTTTCCTGAGGCACCAGAGCGGGGCCCTGAGGGCCCCGTCGTAAGTCGAGAGCACTGCCGCAACTCGAGAACATCCAGGAGGTTCTCCCCTGCAGGCGAGATGAGGCCCATTTCCGCTGAGGCGTCTCGAGGCTAATCACATCTAACATCTGGAACTTCCAAAGGGTCCTTCACACCCTTGCTGCAACTCAAGAAGTTCTCCGACATAGCCGTCTCCACTCGAGAGGAAGCACGAGAGTCCCCGCCCACATCCAGAGGAGCCCCGTTTCCGCCTCCTAGCTCGAGAGGAGGGATCCTTTCCCTGCGTGGTCGGGAAAGAATTCCCTGCGTTCCCGTTGCATCTCAAGAGGAGGCGCTCTCCACAGGAAAGGCGAGAGGAACTCCAGTGTCGTGCCATTCCCAGAGTCCCTGAATGTCTCAGTCCATTCCAGGGAAAACTGTTTTCCCTGAACTGCATCGACTTTCAAGCCGAGGATCAACTCACACCACCGTGGCACGTGGGACAGCCCTGTGGGAAAGCCTCGTGGGAAAGCCTCGAGGGAAAGACACAGATACCTTGATCCACGCTAAGGGAAGCGCGACAGTGCTGCTACAGCTCGGGAGGAAAGCGCACGAGCAGGACCCCACTCGAGACGAGGACTGACTGCCCTGGTGAGACTCCAAAAGTACCCAAGATCCATGTCGGCACTGGAGAGGAATCCTCAGGTTCCGTCACTGACTCACACAAGATCTTAGGCCCCAGCATCGACGGGAGAGGAATCCCGAGAGGCCCCCGAACAACTCGCATGGGGACTGGCCTTTCCTGAGGCCACCAGAGCGGGTCCCTGAGGTCCCAGTCGTAAGTCGAGAGCACCTGCCGCAACTCGAGAAAATCCAGGAGGTTCTCCCCTCCAGGCGAGATGAGGCCCATTTCCGCTGAGGCGTCTCAAGGCTAATCACACCTAACCTCTGGAACTTCCAAAGGGTCCTTCACACCCTTGCTGCAACTCAAGAAGTTCTCCGACATATCCGTCTGCACTCGAGAGGAAGCACGAGAGTCCCACCCACATCCAGAGGAGCCCCATTTTCTGCCTCTTAGCTCCAGAGGTGGGATCCTTTCCGTGCGTTGTCTGGAAAGAATTCACCGAGTTCCCATCGCAATTCAAGAGGAGGCGCTCTCGCACAGGAAAGGCGAGAGGAACTCCAGTGTCGTGCCACCATTCAGAGTCCCCCAGATGTCTCAGTCCATTCCACGGAAACCTGTTTCCCTGCACTGCCTCGACTTTCTAGCCGAGGATCGACTCACACCACGGTGGCACGTGGGACAGCCTGTGGGAAAGTCTCGTGGGAAAGCCTCGTGGAAAAGACTCGTGGGAAAGCCTCGAGGGAAAGCCGCAGATACCTTGATCCACGCGAAGGGAAGCGTGAACTGCTGCTACAGCTCGGGAGGAAAGCGCACGTGCATGCATGCCCCACTCGAGATGAGGACTGACTCCCGTGGGGAGACTGGAGAAGTACCCCAAGATCCTTGTCAGCACTGCAAAGGAATCCTCAGGTTCCGGCACCGACTCCACACAAGGTCTTAGGCCCTGGCATCGACGGGAGAGGAACCCCGAGAGGGCCCTGAGTAACTCGCATGGGGACTGGTGTTTCCTGAGGCCACCAGAGCGGGTCTCTGAGGTCCCTGTCGTAAGTCGAGAGCACCTGCCGCAACTCGAGAAAATCCAGGAGGTTCTCCCCTCCAGGCGAGATGAGGCCATTTCCGCAGAGGCGACTCAAGGCTTATCACACCTGACCTCTGGAACTTCCAAAGGGTCCTTCACGTCCTTGCTGCAACTCAAGAAGTTCCCTGACATACCTGTCTCCACTCGAGAGGAAGCACGAGAGGCCTGCCCACATCCAGAGGAGCCCGTTTCCGCCTCCTTGCTCGAGAGGAGGGATCCTTTCTGCGTGGTCGGGATAGAATACCCGGTGTTCCCGTCACATCTCAAGAGGAGGCGCTCTCCTCAGGAAAGGCGAGAGGAACTCCAGGGTCGTGCCACCATTCCAGAGTCCCCCAGATGTCTCAGTCCATTTCACGGAAACCTGTTTTCCCTGCACTGCGTCGACTTTCAAGCCGAGGATCAACTCACACCACGGTGGCACGTGGGACAGCCTGTGGGAAAGCCTCGTGGGAAAGCCTCGTGGGAAAGCCTCGGGGAAAGCCTCGAGGGAAAGCCACAAACCCATTGATCCACGCGAAGGAAGCGAGACACTGCTGCTACAGCTCCGGAGGAAATCGCACGTGCATGCCCCCTCTCGAGACGAGGACTGACTCCCTGGGGAGACTCCAGAAGAACCCCAAGATCCATGTCGGCACTGGAGAGGAATCCTCAGGTTCCGGCACTGAGTCCACACAAGGTCTTAGGCCCGGCATCGACGGGAGAGGAATCCCGAGAGGCCCCGAGCAACCGCATGGGGACTGGCCTTTCCTGAGGCACCAGAGCGGGTCCTGAGGCCCTCGTCGTAAGTCGAGAGCACCTGCCGCAACTCGAGAAAATCCAGGAGGTTCTCCCCTCGAGGCTAGATGAGGCCCATTTCCTCTGAGGCAACTAGGCGGTAATCACACTTAAACCCTGGAACTTCCAAAGGGTCCTTCACACCCTTGCTGCAACTCAAGAAGTTCCTCGACATACCCGTCTCCACTCAGAGGAACCCGAGCGTCCCGCCCACATCCAGAGCAACACCGTTTCCTCCTCCTAGCTCGAGAGGAGGGATCCTTTCCCTGCGTGGTCGGGATAGAATTCCCGGCATTTCCGTCGCATCTCAAGAGGAGGCTCTCTCAACAGGAAAGGCGAAGAGAACTCCAGGGTCGTGCCACCATTCCCAGAGTCCCCCCAGATGTCTCCGTCCATTCCAGGGAAACCTGTTTTCCCAGCACTGCGTCGACATTCAAGCTGAGGATCGACTCACACCACGGTGGCACGTGGGACAGCCCTGTGGGAATGCGTCGTGGGAAAGCCTCGTGGGAAAGCCTCGAGGGAAAGCCACAGATCCCTTGATCACGCGAATGGAAGCGCGACACTAATGCTACAGCTCGAGAGGCACGTGCACGTGCATGCCCCACTCGAGACGAGGACTGACTCCCCTGGGGAGACTCCAGAAGTAACCAAGATCCATGTCAGCACTGGAGAGGAATCCTAAGGTTCCGGCACTGACTCCACACAAGGTCTTAGGCCCCGGCATCGACGGGAGAGGAATCCCGAGAGGCCCCGAGCAACTCGCATGGGAATGGCCCTTTCCTGAGGCACCAAAGCAGGTCCCTGAGGTCCCCGTCGTAAGTCGAGAGCACCTGCCGAACTCGAGAAAATCCAAGAGGTTCTCCCCCCTCCAGGTGAGATGAGGCCCATTTCCGCAGAGGCGTCGAGG
>NW_017206991.1:0-4625 GCF_001704415.2 Capra hircus | reverse complement strand
TCTCGAGTGGAGACGGTATGTCGGGAAACTTCTTGAGTTGCAGCAAGGGTGTGAAGGACCCGTTTGGAAGTTCCAGAGGTTAGGTGTGATTAGCCTCGAGACGCCTCAGCGCAAATGGACCTCATCTTGCCTGGAGGGGAGAACCTCCTGGATTTTCTCGAGTTGCGGCAGGTGCTCTCGACTTACGACGGGGAACACAGGGACCCCCTCTGGTGGCCTCAGGAAAGGCCAGTCCCCATGCGAGTTGCACGGGGCCCTCTAGGGATTCCTCTCCCGTCGATGCCGGGCCTAAGACTTGTGTGGAGTCGGTGCCGGAACCTGAGGATTCCTCTCCAGTGCTGACATGGATCTTGTACTTCTGGAGTCTCCCCAGGGGTCAGTCCTCCTCTAAGTGGTGGCATGCACGTGCGCTTTCCTCCCGAGCTGTAGCAGCAGTGTCACGCTTCCCTTCGCGTGGATCAAGGGATCTGTGGCTTTCCCTCCAGGCTTTCCCAGGAGGCTTTTCCACGATGCTTTCCCACAGGGCTGTCCCACGTGCCACCGTGGTGTGAGTCGATCCTCGGCTTGAAAGTCGAGGCAGTGCAGGGAAAACAGGTTTCCCTGGAATGGACTGAGAAATCTGGGGGACTCTGGGAATGGGGGAATGACCCTGGAGTCCTCTCGCCTTTCCTGTGGAGAGTGCCTCCTCTTGAGATGCAACGGAAACGCCAGAAATTCTTTCCCGAACACGCAGGGAAAGGATCGCTCCTCTCGAGCTAGGAAGCTGAAACGGGGCTCCTCTGGATGTGGGCGGGACTCTCGTGCTTCCTCTCGACTGGGGACGGGTATGTCGGGGAACTTCTTGAGTTGCAGCAAGGGTGTGAAGTACCCTATGGAAGTTCCAGAGGTTAGGTGTGATTAGCCTCCAGACGCCTCAGCAGAAATGGGCCTCATCTCGCCTGGAGGGGAGAACCTCTTGGATTTTCTCGAGTTGTGGCAGGTGCTCTCGACTTACGACGGGGACCTCAGGGACCCGCTCTGGTGGCATATCGAAAGGACGGTCCCCATGCGAGTTACTCGGGGCCTCTAGGGATTCCTCTCCCGTCGATGCCGGAGCATAAAACCTTGTGTGGAGTAGGTGGCGGAACCGGAGGATTCCTCTCCAGTGCTGACATGGATCTTGGGTACTTCTGGAGTCTCCCAGGGGAGACAGTCCTCGTCTCGAATGGGGGCATGAACGTGCGCTTTCCTCCCGAGCTTTAGCAACAGTGTCGCGCTTCCCTTCGCGAGTATCAAGTGATCTGTGGCTTTCCCAAGAGGCTTTCCCACGAGGCTTTCCCACAGGCTTTCCCACAGGGCTGTCCCACGTGCCACCGTGGTGTGAGTCGATCCTCGGCTTGAAAGTCGAGGCAGTGCAGGGAAAACAGGTTTCCCTGGAATGGACTGAGACATCTGGGGGCTCTGGGAATGGTGAAACGACCCTGGAGTTCCTCTCGCCTTTCCTGTGGAGCGCCTCCTCTTGAGATGCGACGGGAACGCCGGGAATTCTTTCCCGACCACGCAGGGAAAGTATCCCTCCTCTCTAGCTTGGAGGCGGAAACGGGTCTCCTCTGGATGTGGGCGGGACTCTCGTGCTTCCTGTCGAGTGGAGACGGGCATGTTGGGGAACTTCTTGAGTTGCAGCAAGGGTGTGAATGACCCTTTGGAAGTTCCAGAGTTTAGGTGTGATTAGCCTCGAGACCCCTCAGCGGAAATGGGCCTCATCTCGCCAGGAAAGGAGAACCTCCTGGATTTTCTCGAGTTGCAGCAGGTGCTCTCGACTTACGACGGTGACATCAGGGACCCCCTCTTGTGGCCTCACGAAAGGGAAGTCCCCATGCGAGTTGCTCATGGTCTCTCGGGATTCGTCTCCCGTCGATGCCGGGACCTAAGATCTTGTGTGGAGTCTGTGCCAAAACCTGAGGATTCCTCTCCAGTGCTGACATGTATCTTGGGGTGTTTCTGGAGTCTCCCCAGGGGAGTCAGTCCTCGTCTCGAGTCGGGGCATGCACGTGCGCTTTCCTCCGAGCTGTAGCACAGTGTTGAGCTTCCCTTCGCGAGGATCAAGGGATCTGTGGCTTTCCCTCGAGGCTTTCCCACGACGCTTTTCCACGACGCTTTCCCACAGGACTGTCCCACCTGCCACCTTGGTGTGAGTCGAACCTCTTCTTGAAAGTCGAGGCAGTGCAGGGAAAACAGGTTTCCCTGGAATGGACTAAGACATCTGTGGGACTCTGGGAATGGTGGCACGACCCTGGAGTTCCTCTCGCCTTCCCTGTGGAGAGCGCCCCCTCTTGAGATGCGATGGAACGCCGGAATTCTTTCCCGACCACGCAGGGAAAGGATCCTCCTCTCGAGCTAGGAGTCGGAAACGGGGCTCCTCTGGATGTGGGCGGGACTCTCGTTCTTCCTCTCGAGTGGAGACTGGTATTGGTGATCTGCTTGAATTGCAGAAAGGGTGTGAAGGACCCTTTGGAAGTTCCAGAGGTTAGGTGTGATTAGCCTTGAGAGAACTCAGTGGAAATGGGCCTCATCTCGCCAAGAAGGGAGAACCTCCTGGATTTTCTCAAGTTGCGGCAGGTGCTCTCGAATTACTACGGGGACCTCAGGGACCCGCTCTGGTGGCCTCAGGAAAGGCCAGTCCCCATGCGATTTGCTCGGGTCCTCTCGGGATTCCTCTCCCATCGATGCCAGGGCCTAAGACCTTGTTTGGAGTCGGTGTCGGAAACTGAGAATTCCTCTCCAGTTCTGACATGGATCTTGGGGTACTTCTGGAGTCTCCCCAGGGGAGTCAGTCCTCGTCTCGAGTGGGGGCATGCACGTGCACTTTCCTCCCGAACTGTAGCAGCAGTGTCACGCTTCCCTTCCCGTGTATCCTAGGATCAGTGGCTTTCCCTCGAGGCTTTAAGCGAGGCTTTCCCACGACGCTTTCCCACCAGGCTTTCCCACGACGCTTTCCCAAGTTGATGTCCCACGTGTCCACGTGGTGTCAGTCGATCCTCGTCTTGAAAGTTGAGTCAGTGCCGGGAAAACAGGCTTCCGTGGAATGGACTGAGACATCTGGGGGATCTGGGAATGGTGGCACGACCCTGGAGTACCTCTCGCCTTTCCTGTGGAGAGCGCTCCCTCTTGAGATGTGACGGAATGCCGGGAATTCTTTCCCGACCACGCAGGGAATGGATCCCTCCTGTTGAGCTATGAGGCGGAAACGGGGCTCATCTGGATGTGGGCGGGACACTCGTGCTTCCTCTCGAGTGGAAACGGGTATGTCGGGGAACTTCTTGAGTTGCAGAAAGAGTGTGAAGGACGCTTTGTAACTTCCAGAGGTTAGGTGTGATTAGCCTCGAGACGTCTCAGCAGAAATGGTCCTCATCTCGCCTGAAAGGGAGAACCTCCTGGATTTATTCAAGTTGCGGCAGGTGCTCTCGACCTACGACGGTGCCCTCAGGGACCCTCTCTGGTGGCCTCAGGAAAGACCTCTCGGGATTCCACTTCCCGTCGGTGCCGGGGCCTAAGAACTTGTGTGGAGTCGGTGCCGGAAACTGAGGTTTCCTCTCCAGTGCTGACATGGATTTTGGAGTACTTCTGGAGTCTCCCCAGGGGAGTCAGTCCTTGTCTCGAGTGGGAGCATGCACGTGCGCTTTCCTCCCGAGCTGCAGCAGCAGT
The DNA here is from genome assembly GCF_001704415.2 of Capra hircus. Classification (NCBI taxonomy): domain Eukaryota; kingdom Metazoa; phylum Chordata; class Mammalia; order Artiodactyla; family Bovidae; genus Capra; species Capra hircus. The sequence goes on along the minus strand of NW_017206991.1, from coordinate 941 downwards.
GTCATGGTTCCCTTCGCGTGGATCAAGGGATCTGTGGCTTTCCCTCGAGGCTTTCCCACGAGGCTTTCGCACAGAGCTGTCATGTGCCACCGTGGTGTGAGTCGATCCTCGGCTTGAAAGTCGAGGCAGTGCAGGGAAAACAGGTTTCCCTGAATGGACGAGACATCTGGTTGACTCTGGGAATGGTGGCACGACCCTGGAGTTCCTTTCGACTTTCCTGTGGAGATCGCCTCCTCTTGAGATGCGACGGAACGCCGGGAATTCTTTCCCGACCACGCAGGGAAAGGATCCCACCTCTCGAGTTAGGAGACGGAATCGGGGCTCCTCTGGATGTGGCCGGGACTCTCGTGCTTCCTCTCAAGTGGAGACGGGTATTCGGGGAACTTCTTGAGTTGCAGCAATGGTGTGAAAGACCATTTGGAAGTTCCAGATATTAGAAGTGATTAGCCTCGAGACGCCTCAGCGGAAATGGGCCTCATCTCGCCTGGAGGGGAGAACCTAATGTATTTTCTCAAGTTGCGGCAGGTGCTCTCGACTTACGAGGGGGACCTCAGGGACCCGCTCTGGTGGCCTCAGGAAAGCCAGTCCCCATGCGAGTTGCGGGGGCCTCTCGGATTCCTCTCCCGTCGATGCCGGGGCCTAAACCTTGTGTGGAGTCGTGCCGGAACCTGAGGATTCCTCTCCAGTGCTGACATGGATCTTGGGTACTTCTGGAGTCTCCCCAGGGGAGTCAGTCCTCGTCTCGAGTGGGGGCATGCACGTGCGCTTTCCTCCCGAGCTGTAGCAGCAGTGTCACGCTTCCCTTCGCGTGGATCAAGGGATCTGTGGCTTTCCCAACGAGGCTTTTCCACAGGCTTTCCCACGTGCCACTTGGTGTGAGTCGATCCTCACTTGAAGTCGAGGCAGTGGAAAACAGGTTTCCTGGAATGGACTGAGACATT
>NW_017206990.1:0-4626 GCF_001704415.2 Capra hircus | reverse complement strand
CAGCTGCCGGAACCTGAGGATTTCTCTCCAGTGCTGGACATGGATCTTGGGGTACTTCTGAAGTCTCCCCAGGGGAGTCAGTCCTCGTCTCGAGGGGGGCATGCACGTGCGCTTTTCCTCCGAGCTGTAGCAGCAGTGTCACGTTTCCCTTTCGCGTGGATCAAGGGATCAGGGCTTTCCCTCGAGGCTTTCCCACAGCTTTCCCACGAGGCTTTCCCACAGGGCTGTCCCACGTGCCACCGTGGTGTGAGTCGATCCTCGGCTTGAAAGTCGAGGCAGTGCAGGGAAAACAGGTTTCCCTGGAATGGACTGAGACATCTGGGGACTCTGGAATGTGGCACGACCCTGGAGTTCCTCTCGCCTTTCCTGTGGAGAGCGCCTCCACTTGAGATGCGACGGGAACGCCGGGAATTCTTTCCCGACCACGCAGGGAAAGGATACCTCCTCTCGAGCTAGGAGGCGGAAACGGAGCTCCTATGGATGTGGGCGGGACTCTCGTGCTTCCTCTCGAGTGGAGACGGGTATGTCGGGGAATTTCTTGAGTTGCAGCAAGGGTGTGAAGGACCCTTTGGAATTTCCAGAGTTTAGGTGTGATTAGCCTCGAGACGCCTCAGCGGAAATGGCTCTCAACTCGCCTGGAGGGAGAACCTCCTGGATTTTTCTCGAGTTGTGGCAGGTGCTCTTTGACTTACGACTGGGACCTCAGGGACCCGCTCTGGTGGCCTCAGGAAAAGGCCAGTCCCCTTGCGAGTTGCTCGGGGGCCCTCGCGGGATTCCTCTCCCGTCGATGCCAGGGCCTAAGACCTTGTGTGGAGTCGGTTTCCGAAACCTGAGGATTCCTCTCCAGCGCTGACATGGATCTTGGGGTACTTCTGCAGTCTCCCCAGGAGTCAGTCCGAGTCTCAAGTGGGGGCATGCACGTGTGCTTTCCTCCCAGCTGTAGCAGCAGTGTCACGCTAACCCTTCGCGTGGATCAAGGGATCTGTGGCTTTCCCTCGAGGCTTTCCCACAAGACTTTCCACGAGCTTCCCCACAGGGCTGTCTCACGTGCCACCGTGGTGTGAGTTGATCCGCGACTTGAAAGTCGAAGCAGTGCAGGGAAAAACAGGTTTCCCTGGAATAGACTGAGAAATCAGGGGTGACTCTGGGAATGGGGCCTGATCCTGGAGTTCCTCTCGCCTTCCTGTGGAGAGCGCCTCCTCTTGAGATGCGACAGAACGCCTAGGAATTCTTTCCGACCACGCAGGGAAAGAATCCCTCCTCTCGAGCTAGCAGGCGGAAACGGGGCCACTCTGGAAGTGGGCGGACTCTCGTGTTCCTCTTGAGTGGAGACGGGTATGTCGGGGAACTTCTTGAGTTGCAGCAAGGTGTGAAGGACCCTTAGGAAATTCCAGAGTTTAGTGTGATTACCCCCTATTTGCCTAAGCAGAAATGGGCCTCATCTCGCTTGGAGGGTAGAACCTCCTGGATTTTTCTCGAGTTGCGGCAGGCGCTCTCGACTTACGATGGGGTCCTCAGGGACCCGCCTCTGGTGGCCTCAGGACAGGCCAGTCCCCATGCGAGTTGCTCGGGGGCCTCTCGGGTTTCCTCCGCGTCGATGCCGGGCCTAGGACCTTGTGTTGAGTCCGGCTGCCGGAACCTGAGGATTCTTCTCCAGTGCTGACAAGGATCTTGGGGTACTTCTGGAGTCTCCCCAGTGGAGTCAGTCCTTGTCTCGAGTGGGTCGATGCACGTGCGCTTTCCTCCGAGCTGTAGTAGCAGTGTCAAGCTTCCCTTCGCGTGGATCAAGGGATCTGTGGCTTCCCAAGAGGCTTTTCCACGAGGCTTTCCCTCAGGGCTGTCCCACGTGCCACCGTGGTGTGAGTCGATCCTCGGCTTGAAAGTCAAGGCAGTGCAGGGAAAAAAGGTTTCCCTGCGAATGGACTGAGACATCCAGGGGACTCTGGGAATGGTGGCACGACCCTGGAGTTCCTCTCGCCTTTCCTGTGGAGAGCGCCTCCTCTTGAGATGTGACGAACACCGGGTATTCTATCCCGACCACGCAGGGAAAGGATCCCACCTCTCGAGCTAGGACGCGGAAACAGGGTTCCTCTGGGTGTGCGGTGGGATTCTCGTGCTTCCTGTCGAGTGGCGACGGGTATGTCGGGAACTTCTTGAGTTGCAGCAAGGGTGTGAAGGACCCTTTGGAAGTTCCAGAGGTAAGGTGTGATTAGCCTCGAGAAACCTCAGCGGAAATGAGACTCTTCTCGCCTGGAGGGGAGAACCTCCTGGATTTCTCGAGTTGCGGCAGGTGCTCTCGACTTACGACTGGGACCTCAGGGACCCACTCTTGGTGGCCTCAGGAAAGGCCAGTCCCATTGCGAGTTGCTCGGGGGCCTCTAGGGATTTCTCTCCCTTCGATGCTTGGGCCTAAGGACTTGTGTGGCGAGTCAGTGTGGCAACCTGAGGATTCCTCTACAGTGCCGGCATGGATCTTGGGGTACTTCTGGCAGTCTCCCCAGGGGAGTCAGTCCTCGTCTCGAGTTGGGGCATGCACGTGCGATTTCTCCCGAGCTGAAGCAGCAGTGTCACGCTTACCTTCGCGTGGATCAAGGATCTGTGTCTTTCCCTAGAGGCTTTCCCACGAGGCTTTCCCACGAGGCTTTCCCACAGGGCCGTCCCACGTGCCACCGAGGTGTGCGTCGATCCTCGGCTTGAAAGTCGAGGCAGTGCAGGGAAAACAGGTTTCCCTGGAATGGACTGAGACATCTGGGGGAGTGTGGGAACGGTGGCACGAACCTGGAGTTCTTCTCGCGTTTCAAGTGGTGAGCGCCTCCTCTTGAGATGCGACAAGAACGCCCGGAATTCTTTCCCGACCACGCAGGGAAAGGATCACTCCTCTAGAGCTATGAGGCGGAAACAGGCTCCTCTGGATGTGGGCGGCGACTCTCGTCCTTCTTCTCGAGTGGAGTCGGGTATGTCGGGCGAACTTCTTGCCTTGCAGCAAGGGTGTTAAGGATCCTTGGGAAATTCCAGCGTTTAGGTGTGATTAGCCTAGAGGAGCCTCATCCGAAAAGGGCCTCATCTCGCCTGGAGGGGAGAACCTCCTGGATTTTCAAGAGTTACGGCCGGTGCTCTCGACTTACCACGGGGACCTCAGGGACCCGCTCTGGTGGCCTCAAGAAAGGCCAGTCCCCAGGCCAGTTGCTCGGGGACCTCTCGGAATTCCTCTCCCGTCGATGCCGGGGCCTACGATCTCGTGTGGAGTGGGTGCCGGAACCTGAGGATTCCTCTCCAGTGCTGACATGGATCTTGGGGTACTTCTGGAGTCTCCCCACGGGAGTCAGTCCTCGTCTCGAATGGGGGCATGCAGGTGGGCTCTACTCCTGAGCTCTAGCTGCAGTGTCGCGCTTCCCTTCGCGGGCAGTAAGGGATCTGTGGCTTTCCCTCGAGGCTTTCCCACGAGGGTTTCCCACACGGCTGTCCCAAATGCCACCGTTGTGTGAGTCGTTTCTCGGCTTGAAAGTCATGGCAGTGCATGGAAAACAGGTTTCCCTGGAATGGACTGAGACCTCTGGGGGACTCTGGGAATGGTGGCACGACCCTGGAGTTCCTCTCGCCTTTCCTGTGGAGAGCGCTTCCTCTTGAGATGCGACGGAACGCCGGGAATTTTTTCCCGAAAACGCAGGAAAGGATCCCTCCTCTCGAGCTAGGAGGCGGAAACTGGGCTCCTCTGGATGTGTTCGTGACTGTCGTGCTACCTCTCGAGTGGAGACGGGTATGTCGGGGAACTTCTTGAGTTGCAGCAATGGCGTGAAGGACCGTTTGGAATTTTCAGAGGTTAGTTGTGATTAGCCTCGAAACACCTCAGTGGAAATGGGCCTCATTCGCCTGGAGGGGAGAAACTCCTGGATTTTCTTGAGTTGTGGCAGGCGCTCTCGGCTTACGACGGGTACCTCAGGGACCCGCTCTGGTGGCCTCACGAAAGCCAGTCCCCATGCGAATTGCTCGGGTGCCTCTCCGGATTCCTCTCTCGTCGATGCCGGGGCATAAGACCTTGTGTGGAGTCGGTGCCGGAACCTGAGGATTGCTCTCCAGTGCTGACATGGATCTTGGGGTACTTCTGGAGTCTCCCCAGGGGAGTCAGTCCTCGTCTCGAGTGGGGCATGCACGTGTGCTTTCCTCCCCAGCTGTAGCAGCAGTGTTGCGCTTCCGTTCGCCTGGACCACGGCATCTGTGGATTTCCCTCGAGGCTTTCCCGCTAGGCTTTCCCACGAGGCTTTCCCACAGGGCCGTCCCGTGTTCCACCGTGTTGTGAGTCGATCCTCGGGTTGAAAGTCGAGGCAGTGTAGGGAAAACAGGTTTCCCTGGAATGGACTGAGACATCTGGGGGACTCTGGGAATGGTGACACGACCCTGGAATTCCTCTTGCTTTTCCTGTGGAGAGCGCCTCCTCTTGAGATGCGACGGGAACGCCGGGAATTCTTTCCCGTCCACGCACGGGGCTCCTCTGGATGAGGGCGGGACTCTCGTGCTTCCTCTCGAGTGAAGACAGGTAAGTTGGGGAACTTCTTGATTTGCAGCAAGGGTGTGATAGACTTTTGGAAGTTCAGAGGTTAGGTGTGATGAGCCTCGAGGACGCCTCAG
>NW_017206989.1:0-4626 GCF_001704415.2 Capra hircus | reverse complement strand
AATTCCTCTCCGAGTGGAGACCGGGTATTTCGAGGAACTTCTTGAGTTGCAGTAAGGAGTGAAAGACCCTTTGGAAGTTCCAGATGTTAGATGCGATTAAGCCTCCAGACGCCTCAGCGGAAATGGGCCTCATCTCGCCTGGAGGGGAGAACCTCCTGGATTTTCTCGAGTTGCGGCAGGTGCTCTCGACTTACGACTGGGGACCATCAGGGACCCGCTCTGGTGGCCTCAGGAAAGGCCAGTCCCCATGCGAATTGCTCTGGGGCCTCTCGGGATTCCTCTTCCACGTCAGATGCACGGGGCCTAAGACCTTGTGTGGAGTCGGTGCCAGGAACCTGAGGCATTCCTCTCCAGTGCTGACATGGATCTTGGGGTATTTCTGGAGTCTCCCCAGGGGAGTCAGTCCTCGTCTCGAGAGTGGGGCATGCACGTGCGCATTTCCTCCTGAGCTGAAGCAGCAGTGTCACGCTTCCCTATCGCTTGGGATCAAGGGATCTGTGGTCTTTTCCCTGCGAGGCTTTCCCATCGAGGCTTTCCCACGAGGCTTTCCCACAGGGCTGTCCCTCGTGCCACCGTGGTGTGAGTTGATCCTCGGCTTGAAAGTCAAAACAGTGCAGGAAAACAGGTTTCCCTGGAATGAACTGAGACATCTGGGGGACTCTGCGAATGGTGGCACGACCCTGGAGTTCCTCTCGCCTTTCCTGTGGAGTGTGCCTTCTCTTGAGAAGCGACGGGTACGCCGGGAATTCTTTCCCGAGCACGCAGGGAAAGGATCTCTCTTCTCGAGCTAGGAGGTGGAAACGGGGCTCTTCTGGATATGGTCGGGACTCTCGTGCTTCCTCTCGAGTGGAGACGGGTATGTCGGGGAACTTCTTGAGATGCAGCAAGGGTGTGGAGGACCCTTCGGAAGTTCCAGTGTACAGGTGTGATTAGCCTCAGGACGCCTCAGCGGAAATGGGCCTGATCTCGCCTGGAGGGTAGAACCTCCTGGAGTTGATCGAGTTGTGGCAGGTGCTCTCGACTTATGACCGGGACCTCAGGGACCCGCTCTGGTGGCTTCAGGAAAGGCCATTTCCTTGCGAGTTACACGGGGGCCTGTCAGGATTCCTCTCCCGTCGATGCCGGGGCCTAAGACGTTGTGTGGAGTCAGTGCCGGAACCTGAGGATTCCTCTCCAGTGCTGACATGGACCTTGGGGTAATTCTGGAGTCTCCCCAAGGGAGTCAGTCCTCGACTCGAGTGGGGGCATGCACGTGCGCTTTCCTCCCGAACTGTAGCAGCAGGGTCGTACTTCCCTTCGCGTGGATCAAGGGATCAGGGGCTTTCCGACGAGGCTTTCACACAGGGCTTTCTCCACGTGCCACCGTGGTTTGAGTCGATCCTCGGCTTGAAAGTCGAGGCAGTGCAGGGAAAACAGGTTTTCCCTGGAATGGACTGAGACATCTGGTTGTCTCTGGGAATGGTGGCACGACCCTGGAGTTCCTCTCGCCTTTCCTGTGGAGAGCGCCTCCTCTTGAGATGCGACAGGGAACGCCGGGAATTCTTTCAGGACCACGCAGGGAAAGAATCCCTCATCTCAGGCTAGGAGGCGGAAACGGGGCTCCTCTGGATGTGGCCGGGACTCTCGTGCTTCCTCTCAAGTGGAGACGGGTATGTCAGGGAACTTCTTGAGTTGCAGCAAGGGTGTGAAGAACCCTTTGGAAGTTCCAGAGGTTAGGTGTGATTTGCCTCGAGGCGCCTCTGCGGAAATGGGCCTCATCTCGCTTGGAGGGGAGAACCTCCTGGATTTTGTCGAGTTGCGGCAGGTGCTATCGACTTACGACGGGGACTTCAGGGACCCGCTCTGGTGACCTCAGGAAAGGCAAGTCCCCGTGCAAGTTGCTCGGGGGCCTCTCGGGATTCCTCTCCCGTCGATGCTGGGCCTAAGACCTTGTGTGGAGTCAGTGCCGGAACCTGAGAATTCCTCTCCAGTGCTGACATGGATCTTGGGGTATTTCTCGAGTCTCCCAGGGGAGTCAGTCCTCGTCTCGAGTGGGGGCATGCACATGCGCTTTCCTCCCGAGCTGTAGCAGCAGTGTCGTGCTTCCTTCGCGTGGATCAAGGGATCTGTGGCTTTCCTCGAGGCTTTCACTCGAGGCTTTCCCCGAGGCTTTCCCACGAGCTTCCCACAGGCTGTCCACGTGGACAGCCTGGTGGAGCTCGTGGAAAGCTCGTGGTGAAAGCCTCGAGGGAAAGCCTCGAGGGAAAGCCACAGATCCCTTGATCCACGTCGAAGGGAAGACGACACTGCTGCTACAGCTCGGGAGGAAAGCGCATGTGCATGCCCCCACTCGAGACGAGGACTGACTCCCCTGGGGAGACTCGAGAAATACCCCAAGATCCATGTCAGCACTGGAGAGGAATTCTCAGGTTCCGGCACTGACTCCACACAAGGTCTTAGGCCCCAGCATCGACGGGAGAGGAATCCCGAGAGGCCCCCGAGCAACTTGCACGGGGACTTGGCCTTTCCTGAGGTCACCAGAGCGGGTCCCTGAAGTCCCCGTCGTAAGTCGATAGCACCTGCCGCAACTCGACAAAATCCAGGAGGTTCTCCCTCCAAGCGAGATGAGGCCCATTTCCGCAGAGGCGCCTCGAGGCAAATCACACCTAACCTCTGGAACTTCCAAAGGGTTCTTCACACCCTTGCTGCAACTCAAGAAGTTCCCTGACATACCCGTCTCCACTTGAGAGGAAGCACGAGAGTCCCGCCACATCCAGAGGAGCCCCGTTTCCGCCTCCTAGCCTGAGATGGAGGGATTCCTTTCCCTGCGTGGTCCTGGAAAGAATTCCCGGCGTTCCCTGTCGCATCTCAAGAGGAGGCGCTCTCCACAGGAAAGGCGAGAGGAACTCCAGGGTCGTGCCACCATTCCCAGAGACAACCAGATGTCTCAGTCCATTCCAGGGAAAACTGTTTTCCCTGCACTGCCTCGACTTTCAAGCCGAGGATCGACTCAAACCACGGTGGCACGTGGAGAAAGCCCTGTGTGAAAGCCTCGTCGGAAAGCCCCTGATCCCTTGATCCACGCGAAGGGAAGTACGACCCTGCTGCTACAGTTCGGGAGGAAAGCGCACGTGCATGCCCCCACTCGAGTCGAGGACTGACTCCCTTGGGGAGACTCCAGAATTACCCCAAGGTCCATGTCAGCACTGGAGAGGAATCCTCAGGTTCCGGCACTGACTCCACACAACGTCTTAGGCCCCGGCATCGACGGGAGAGGAATCCTGACAGGCCCCCGTGTAACTCGCAAGGAAATGGCCTTTCCTGAAGCCACCAGAGCGGGTCCCTGAGGTCCCGGTCATAAGTCGAGAGCACCTGCCACAACTCGATCAACTCCAGGAGGTTCTACCCTCCAGGCGAGATCAGGCCCATTTCCGCTGAGGCGTCCTGAGGCTTATCACACCTGTACACTGGAACTTCCGAAGGGTCCTCCACACCGTTGCTGCATCTCAAGAAGTTCCCCGACATACCCGTCTCCACTCGAGAGGAAGCACGAGAGTCCCGACCGTATCCAGAGGAGCCCCGTTTCCACCTCCTAGCTCGAGAAGAGAGATCCTTTCCCTGCGTGCTCGGGAAAGAATTCCCGGCGTTCCCGTCGCTTCTCAAGAGAAGGCACTCTCCACAGGAAAGGCGAGAGGAACTCCAGGGTCGTGCCACCATTCGCAGAGTCCCCCATATGTCTCAGTTCATTCCAGGGAAACCTGTTTTCCTGCACTGTTTTGACTTTCAAGGCGAGGATCAAATCACACCACGGTGGCACGAGGGACAGCCCTGTGGGAAAGCCTCGGGGAAAGCCTCGTGGGAAAGCCTCGAGGGAAAAGACCACAGATCCCTTGATCCTACGCGATAGGGAAGCGTGACACTGCTGCTATCAGCTCAGGGAGGAAATGCGCACGTGCATGCCCCCACTTCGAGACGAGGACTGACTCCCCTGGGGAGACTCCAGAAAGTACCCCAAGATCCATGTCAGCACTGGGAGAGGAATGCTCAGGTTCCGCACAGTCTCCACACAAGGTCTTAGACCCCGGCAATCTGATGGAGAGGAATCCGAGAGGCCCCAGAGCAATTCGCATGGGGACTGGCCTTTCCTGAGGCCACCAGAGCGGGTCCCCTGTGGTCCCCATCGTAAGTCGAGAGCACCTGCCGCAACTCGAGAAAATCCAGGAGGTTCTCCCCTCCAGGCGAGATGAGGCCCATTTCCGCTGAGGCGTCTGGAGGCTTATCACATCTAACATCTGGAACTTCCAAAGGGTCCTTCACACCCTTACTGCAACTCAAGAAGTTCCTCGAAATCTCCACTCGAGAGGAAGCACGAGATTCCCGCCCACATCCAGCAGAGACCCGTTTCCGCCTCCTAGCTCGAGAGTAGGATCTTTCCCTGCGTGGTCGGAAAGAATTCCCGGCGTTCCCTTCGCATCTCAAGAGGAGGCGCTCTCCACAGGAATGTTGAGAGGAACTCCAGGGTGTGCCACCATTCCCAGAGTCCCCCAGATGTCTCAGTCCATTCCAGGGAAACCTGTTTTCCCTGCACTGTCTCGACTTTCTAGCCGGGGTTGACGTCACACGACGTGGAGTGGGACAGCAATGTGG
>NW_017206988.1:0-4626 GCF_001704415.2 Capra hircus | reverse complement strand
TGGCAGGTGGGACGGCGCTGTGGGAAAGCCTCGTGGGAAAGCCTCGTGGGAAAACCTCGAGGGAAAGCACAGATACCTTGATCCACTCGAAGGGAAGCGTGACACTGCTGCTACGGCTGGGGAGGAAAGCGCACGGTGCATGCCCCCTCTCGAGACGAGGACTGACTCCCCTGGGGAGACTCCAGAAGTACCTCAAGATCCATGTCAGCACTGGAGAGGAATCCTCAGGTTCCGGCACCGACTCTACACAAGGTCTGATGCCGGGGTCCAGCCCCGGTGGATCCAGGGAATTCGAAGGGTGGACGGCGTTGGCGTGGAAAGACTTGTTTATTTATTAATGTAAGATTAGATTAGGAAACTATAGTGTAGTAAGAAGATTAAGTGGAGGAAGAAGGCTGAATAGCTTGGTTTACTCGGACGGTCAATAAAATTCCAGACAAGGAATTTGCACCTCCTACGTTGGCCACCGGCGCCCGCTTGAATATCTAAGGGTGCCTCGCCTTAAGCTCCCTTTCGTGCGGGTCTTAACAGCCAGGGCAAGTAAGTAGACCTGGCGAGACTCCGCACTCCAGGTGGAGATTCATCCTGAAGTTATAGTAAAGAGCAGAGAGAAGGAAAGTTAGAGAAGAAGAAAGAGAGAGAAAGACACGGGGGGAGCCAGAGTCCCAAAAAACCAGGCTGAGAGACTAGTTCGAGAAGCTGGTCCGAGAATCTGGCCCCCGGCCCCTGGCCTCCTCCTTTATTGTTCAGAAGGCCTTTTATACTTTTGATAAAACATGGAGATCAATGGATAACACAAAATTATATAGTGTTCGCAACCCAGATTCTTTCTGTATATCATTTTGTATACAAAAGGTCTCAGGTGATTTACATTATCTTCTGGCCAAGAGGCTTGTTAACACTTTTTGGCTCTCTTCCTTAATGAATGTTAATTTTGTTTCCCCTGAAGTGTTTTTCTTTAATCTGCATCTCCTTAAAGCATTAAAGTTACATCTCTATAGAACAAAGGTGCAGTGGGTTATAACAAAGAAGGTACTTAACTCAAAGATCTAATGTTGCTAATACCAGGTCTACTACTTGTTTTTCTATATACCAACTATATCTAAAAATAAAGGATATGAAAATTTGGGCAGCAAGCATTGACCCCAAAAATGAAACTTTTAATCAGTCCTATTCTAAAGATTTTGACTCCTCGGAAGCTCCTGCATTCCTAGGATGTTTTAAGCTTCCTGTGCCTCCTGCGGTCAGGAGGCCTCAAACAATCACAAGCGCAGCTGTACGAGTCCTACAGGCAGGCTAGAAAGAAATCAGAGGGTTTTTGGATTGAAACACTCTTTCAAATGCAGAAGACTAACGGCCTGAATTGACTTTTTCCAGAAAAGGTCAGAAGAGTGAAAAAGCAGAGCACAAAAACCGGCAGATTTTTGTTGGGGTACGTGCTTAAAAATTTCAAGAGGAATCCCTGAAGTCTGAGCACGCCTTGCGTATGTCAGCTTCCTTCCTCATAACCTTGTCACGGGCGGGCTACCTCACACTGGCTCCCGGCAGTCTTAGGCCCCGGCATCGACGGGAGAGGAATCCCGAGAGGCCCCCGAGCAACTCGCATGCGGACTGGCCTTTCCTGAGGCCACCAGAGCGGGTCCCTGAGGTCCCCGTCGTAAGTCGAGAGCACCTGCCACAACTCGAGAAAATCCAGGAGGTTCTCCCCTCCAGGCGAGATGAGGCCCATTTCCGCTGAGGCATCTCGAGGCTAATCACACCTAACCTCTGGAACTTCCAAAGGGTCCTTCACACCCTTGCTGCAACTCAAGAAGTTCCCCGACATACCCGACTCCACTCGAAAGAAGCACGAGAGTCCCGCCCACATCCAGAGGAGCCCCGTTTCCGCCTCCTAGCTGGAGGGGAGGGATCCTTTCCCTGCGTGGTCAGGAAAGAATTCCCGGCATTTCCGTCGCATCTCAAGGGGAGGCGCTCTCCAAAGGAAAGGCGAGAGGAACTCCAGGGTCGTGCCACCATTCCCAGAGTCCCCCAGATGTCTCAGTCCATTCCAGGGAAACCTGTATTCCCTGCACTGCCTCCACTTTCAAGACGAGGATCGACTCACACCACGGTGGCACGTGGGACAGCCCTGTGGGAAAGCCTCGTGGGAAAGCCTCGAGGGAAAGCCACAGATCCCTTGATCCACGCGAAGGGAAGTGCGACACTGCTGCTACAGCTCGGAAGGAAAGCGCACGTGCATGCCCCCACTTGAGACGAGGACTGACTCCCCTGGGGAGACTCCAGAAGTACCCCAAGATCCATGTCAGCACTGGAGAGGAATCCTCAGGTTCCGGCACTGACTCCACACAAGGTCTTAGGCCCCAGCATCGACGGGAGAGGAAACCCGAGAAGCTGCCGAGAGGCCCCCGAACAACTCGCATGGGGACTGGCCTTTCCTGAGGACACCAGAGCGGGTCCCTGAGGTCCCCGTCGTAAGTCGAGAGCACCTGCCACAACTCGAGAAAATCCAGGAGGTTCTCCCCTCCAGGCGAGATGAGGCCCATTTCCGCTGAGGCGTCTCGAGGCTCATCACACCTAAACTCTGGAACTTCCAAAGGGTCCTTCACACGCTTGCTGCAACTCAAGAAGTTTCGCAACATTCCCGACTCCACTCGAGAGGAAGCACGGGAGTCCCGCCCACATCCAGAGGAGCCCCGTTTCTGCCTCCTAGCTCGAGAGGAGGGATCCTTTCCCTGCGTGGTGGGGAAAGAATTCCCGGCGTTCCCGTCGCATCTCAAGAGGAGGCGCTCTCCACAGGAAAGGCGAGAGGAACTCCAGGGCCGTGCCACCATTCCCAGAGTCCCCCAGATGTCTCAGTCCATTCCAGGGAAACCTGCTTTCCCTGCACTGCCTCGACTTTCAAGCCGAGGATCGACTCACACCACGGTGGCAGGTGGGACGGCGCTGTGGGAAAGCCTCGTGGGAAAGCCTCGTGGGAAAACCTCGAGGGAAAGCCACAGATACCTTGATCCACTCGAAGGGAAGCGTGACACTGCTGCTACGGCTGGGGAGGAAAGCGCACGTGCATGCCCCCTCTCGAGACGAGGACTGACTCCCCTGGGGAGACTCCAGAAGTACCTCAAGATCCATGTCAGCACTGGAGAGGAATCCTCAGGTTCCGGCACTGGCTCCACACAAGATCTTATGGCCCGGCATCGACGTGAGAGGAATCCCGAGAGACCCCGGAGCAACTCGCATGGGGACTGGCCTTTCCTGACGCAACCACAGCGGGTCCCTTAGGTCCCCGTCGTAAGTCGAGAGCACCTGCCGAAACTCGAGAAAATCCAGGAGGTTCTCCCCTCCAGGCGAGATGAGGCCCATTTCCGCTGAGGCGTCTCGAGGCTAATCACACCTAAACTCTGGAACTTTCAAAGGGTCCTTCACACCCTTGCTGCAACTCAAGAAGTTTCCCGACATACCCGACTCCACTCGAGAGGAAGCACGAGAGTCCCGCCCACATCCAGAGGAGCCCCGTTTCCGCCTCCTAGCTCGAGAGGAGGGATCCTTTCCCTGCGTCGTCGGGAAAAGAATTCCCGGCGTTCCCCGTCGCATCTCAAGTGGAAGCAGCTCTCCACAGGAAAGGCTGAGAGGAACTCCAGGGTCGTGCCACATTCCCAGAGTCCCCCAGATGTCTCAGTCCATTCCAGGGAAACCTGTTTTCCCTACACTGCCTCGACTTTCAAGCCGAGGATCGACTCACACCACGGTGGCACGTGGGACAGCCCCTGTGGGAAAGCCTCGAGGGAAGCCCCTGATCCCTTGATCCACGCGAAGGGAAGCGTGACACTGCTGCTACAGCTCGGGAGGAAAGCGCACGTGCATGCCTCCACTCGAGACGAGGACTGACTCCCCTGGGGAGACTCCAAAGTACCCCAAGTCCATGTCAGCACTGGGAGATGAATCCTCAGGTTCCGGCACTGACTCCACACAAGGTTTTAGGCCCAAGCATCGACGGGAGAGGAAACCCGAGAGGCCCCCGAGAGGCCCCCGAAAAACTCGCAAGGGGACTGGTCTTTCCTGAGGCCGCCCAGAGCGGGTCCCTGAGGTCCCCGTCGTAAGTCCAGAGCACCTGCCGCAACTTGAGAAAATCCAGGAGGTTCTCCCCTCCAGGCGAGATGAGGCCCATTCCGCTGAGGTGTCTCGAGGCTAATCACATCTAACATCTGGAACTTCCAAAGGGTCCTTCACACCCTTGCTGAAACTCAAGAAGTTCCCCGACATACCCGAATCCACTCGAGAGGAAGCACGAGAGTCACGCCCATATCCAGAGGAGCCCCGTTTCCGCCTCCTAGCTCGAGAGAGGGATCCTTTCCCTGCGTGTCGGGAAAGAATTCCCGGCGTTCCCGTCGCATCTCAAGTGAGGCGCTCTCCAAAGGAAAGGCGAGAGGAACTCCAGGGTCGTGCCACATTCCCAGAGTCCCCAGATGTCTCAGTCCATTCCAGGGAAACCTGTTTTTCTGCACTGCCTCGACTTTCAAGCCGAGGATCGACTCACACCACGGTGGCACGTGGGACAGCCCTGTGGGAAAGCCTCGTGGGAAAGCCTCGAGGGAAAGCCACAGATCCCTTGATCCACGCGAAGGGAAG
>NW_017206987.1:0-4626 GCF_001704415.2 Capra hircus | reverse complement strand
CCTTTTCAGCACTGGAGAGGAAGCCTCAGGTTCCGGAACCGACTCCCACACAGGTCTTAGGCCCCGGCATCGACGGGAGAGGAATCCGAGAGGTCCCCGAGCAACTCCCATGGGGACTGGCATTTCCAGAGGCCTCCAGAGCGGGTCCCTGAGGACAACGTCTCAAGTCGAGAGCACCTGCCGCAACTCGAGAAAATCCAGGAGGTTCTCCCCTCCAGGCGAGATGAGGCCCATTTCCGCTGAGGCGTCTCGAGGCTAATCACACCTAAACTCTGGAACTTCCAAAAGGGTCCTTCACACCCTTGCTGCAACTCAAGAAGTTCCCCGACATACCCGTCTCCACTCGAGAGGAAGCACGAGAGGCCCACCCACATCCAGAGCAGTCCCGTTCCGCCTCCTAGCTGAAGAGGAGGGATCCTTTCCCTGCGTGGTCGGGACAAGAATTCCCGGCGTTCCCCGTCGCATCTCAAGAGGAGTCGCTTTCCACAGGAAAGGCGAGAGGAACTCAGAGTCGTACCACCATTCCAGAGTCCCCCAGATGTCTCCGTCCATTCCAGGGAACCTGTTTTCCCTGCACTGCCTCGACTTTCAAGCCGAGGATCGACTCACACCACGGTGGCACGTGGGACAGCCCTGTGGGAAAGCCTCGTGGGAAAGCCACAGATCCCTTGATCCACGCGAAGGGAAGCGTGACACTGCTGCTACAGCTCGAGGGGAAAGCGCATGTGCATGCCCCCACTCGAGTCGAGGACTGACTCCACTGGGGAGACTACAGAAGAACCCCAAGATCCATGTCAGCACTGGAGAGGAATCCTCAGGTTCCGGCACCGACACCACACAAGATCTTATGCCCCGGCATAGACGGGAGAGGAATCCCGAGAGGCCCCCGAGCAACTCGCATGGGGACTGGCCTTTCCTGAGGCCACCAGAGCGGGTCCCTGAGGTCCCCGAAGTAAGTTGAGAGCACCTGCTGCAACTCGAGAAAATCCAGGAGGTTCTCCCCTCCAGGCGAGATGAGGCCCATTTCCGCTGAGGCGTCTCGAGGCTAATCACACCTAACCTCTGGAACTTCCAAAGGGTTCTTCACACCCTTGTTGCAACTCAAGAAGTTCCCCGACATACCCGTCTCCACTTGAGAGGAAGGACGAGAGTCCCGGCCACATCCAGAGGAGCCCCGTTTCCGACTCCTAGCCTGAGATGAGGGATCCTTTCCCTGCTTGGTCGGGAAAGAATTCCCGGCGTTCCCGTCGCATCTCAAGAGGAGGCGCTCTCCACAGGAAAGGCGAGAGGAACTCCAGGGTCGTGACACCATTCCCAGAGACAACCAGGTGTCTCAGTCCATTCCAGGGAAACCTGTTTTCCCTGCACTGCGTCGACTTTCAAGCCGAGGATCGACTCACACCACGGTGGCACGTGGGGCAGCCCTGTGGGAAAGCCTCGTGGGAAAGCCTCGTGGGAAAGCCTCGAGGGAAAGCCACAGATCCCTTGATCCACGCGATGGGAAGCGTGACACTGCTGCTACAGCTCGGGAGGAAAGCGCACTTGCATGCCCCCACTCGAGACGAGGACTGAGTCTCCTGGGGAGACTACAGAAGTACCCCAAGATCCATGTGCAGCACTGGAAAGGAATCCTCAGGTTCTGGCACCGACTCCACACGAGGTCTTAGGCCGCAGCATCGACGGGAGAGGAATCCCAAGAGTCCCCCGAGCAACTCCCATGGGGAATGGCCTTTCCTGAGGCCACCAGAATGGGTCCCTGAGGTCCCCGTCGAAAGTTCGAGAGCACCTGCCGCAACTCGAGAACATCCAGGAGGTTCTCCCCTCCAGGCGAGATGAGTGCCATTTCCGCTGAGGCATCTCGAGGGCTAAATCACACCTAACCTCTGGAGCTTCCAAAAGGTCCTTCGCACCCTTGATGCAACTCAGGAAGTTTCCCGACATACCCGTCTCCACTCGAGAGGAAGCAGGAGAGTTCTGCCCACATTCCAGAGGAGCCCCGTTTCCGCCTCCTAGCTCGAGAGGAGGGATCCTTTCCCTGCGTGTTCGGGGAAAGAATTCCCGGCGTTCCCGTCGCATCACAAGAGGAGACGCTCTCCACAGGGAAGGCGAGAGGAACTCCAGGGTCGTGACACCATTCCCAGAGTCCCCCAGATGTCTCAGTCCATTCCAGGGAAACCTGTTTTCCCTGCACTGCCTCGACTTTAAAGCCGAGGATCGACTCACACCACGGTGGCATCGTGGGACAGCCCTGTGAGAAAGCCTCGTGGGAAAGCCTCGTGGGAAAGCCTCAAGGGAAAGCCACAGATCTCTTGATCCACGCGAAGGGAAAGCGTGACACTTGTGCTACAGCTCGGGAGGAAAGCGCACGTGCATGCCCCGCTCGAGACGAGGACTGACTCCCCTGGGGAGACTCCAGAAGTACCCCAGGATCCATGTCTGCACTGGAGAGGAATGCTCAGGTTCCGGCACGGACTCCATACAAGATCTTAGGCCCTGGCATCGACGAGAGAGGAATCCCGTAGAGGCCCCCAATCAACTCGCATGTGGACTGGCCTTTCCTGAGGCCACCAGAGCGGGTCCCTGAGGTCCCCGTCGTAAGTCGAGAGCGCCTGCCCATAACTCGGAGAAAATTCAGGAAGTACTTCCCCTCCAGGCGAGATGAGGCCCATTTCCCAGAGGCGTCTCGAGGCTAATCACACCTAACCTATGGAACTTCCAAAGGGTCCTTCACACCCTTGCTGCAACTCAAGAAGTTCCCTGACATACCCGTCTCCACTCGAGAGGAAGCACGAGATTCCCGCCCACATCTAGAGGAGCCCCGTTTCCGCCTCCTAGCTCGAGAGGAGGGATCCTTTCCCTGTGTTCTCGGGAAAGAATTCCCGGCGTTCCCGTCGCATCTCAAGAGGAGGCCCTCTCCACAGGAAAGGCGAGCGGAACTCCAGGGTGTGCCACCAATCTGATAGTCCCCCAGAGGTCTCAGTCCATTCCAGGGAAACCTGTATTCCCTGCACTGCCTCGAGTTTCAAGCCGAGGATCGACTCACACCACGTTGGCACGTGGGACAGCCCTGTGGGAAAGCCTCGTGGGAAAGCCTTGTGGAAAAGACTCGAGGAAAAGCCACTGATTCCTTGATCCACTCGACGGGAAACATGACACTGCTGCCCCATCTCGGGAGGAAAGCGCACTTGCATGCCCCCAAACGAGACGAGGACTGACTCCCCTAGGGAGACTCCAAAAGTACCCCCAAAATCCATGTCAGCACTGGAGAGGAATGCTCAGGTTCCGGCACCGACTCTACACAAGGTCTTAGGCCCCGGCATCGACGGGAGAGGAGGCCTAGAGGCCCCCGAATTACTCGCATGGGGACTGGCCTTTCCTGAGGCCACCAGAGCGGGTCCCTGATGTCCCCGTCGTAAGTCGAGAGCACCTGCGCAACTCGAGAAAATCCAGGAGGTTCGCCCCTCCAGGCGAGATGAGGCCCATTTCCGCTGAGGCGCCACGAGGCTAATCACACCTAACCTCTGGAACTTCCAAAGGGTCCTTCACACCCTTGCTGTAACTCAACAAGTTCCCCGATATACCCGTCTCCACTCGAGAGGAAGTATGAGAGTCCCGCCCACATCCAGAGGAGCCCCGTTTCCGCCTCCTAGCTCGAGAGGAGGGATCCTTTCCCTGCGTGGTCGGGAAAGAATTCCGGGCGTTCCCGTCGCATCTCAAGAGGAGGCGCTCTCCACAGGATAGGCGAGAGGAACTCCAGGGTCGTGCCACCATTCCCAGAGTCCCCCAGATGTCTCAGTCCATTCCAGGGATACTGTTTTCCCTGCACTGTCTCGACTTTCAAGCCGAGGGTCGATTCACAGCACGGTGGCACGTGGACAGCCTTGTGGGAAAGCCTCATGGGAAAGCCTCGTGGGAAAGGGAAAGCAACAGATCTCTTGATCCACGCGAAGGGAAGCGTGACACTGCTGCTACAGCTCGGGAGGAAAGCGCACGTGCATGCCCCCACTGAGAGCGAGGACTGACTCCCCTGGGGAGACTCCAGAAGTAACCCAGGATCCATGTCTGGCACTGGAGAGGAATGCTCAGGTTCGGCACCGGACTCCATACAAGATCTTAGGCCCTGGCATCGACAGGAGAGGAATCCGAGAGGCCCCAGCAACTCCGCATGGGGACTGGCCTTTCCTGAGGCACCAGAGCGGGTCCCTGAGGTCCTCGTCGTAAGTCGAGAGCACCTGCTGCAACTCGAGAAAATCCAGGAGGTTCTCCCCTCCTCCAGGAGAGAAGAGGCCCATTTCCGCTGAGGCGTCTCGAGGCTAATCAGACCTAACCTCTGGAACTTCCAAAAGGTCCTTCACACGCCTTGCTGCAACTCAGGAAGTTTCCCGACATACCCGTCTCCACTCGAGAGGAAGGAGGAGATTCTGCCCACATCCAGAGGAGCCCGTTTCCGCCTCCTAGCTCGAGAGGAGGGATCCTTTCCCTGCGTGTTCGGGAAAGAATTCCGCGGCGTTCCTGTCGCATCACAAGAGGAGACGCTCCTCCCAAGGAAAGGCGAGAGGGAACTCAGGGTCGTGACACCATTCCAGAGTCCCCAGATGTCTCAGTCCATTCCAGGGAAAACTGTTT
>NW_017206986.1:0-4627 GCF_001704415.2 Capra hircus | reverse complement strand
GGTGCCTAAGGGCCTTGTGTGGAGTCGGTGCCAAAACCTGATGTTTCCTCTCCCAGTGCTGACATGGATCTTGGGGTACTTCTGGAGTCTCCCAGGGGAGTCAATCCTCGTCTCGAGTGGGGCATGTACGTGCGCTTTCCTTCCGAGCTGTAGTAGCAGTGTCACGCTTCCCTTCACGTGCAACAAGGGATCTGTGGCTTTCCCTCGAGGATTTCCCACGAGCCTTTCCCACAGGGCTGTCCCACGTGCCACGTGCTGTGAGTCGATCCTCGGCTTGAAAGTCGAGGCAGTGCAGGGAAAACAGGTTTCCTGGAATGGACTGAGACATCTGGGGGACTCTGGGAATGGGGCCTGATCCTTGAGTTTTTCTCGCCTTTCCTGTGGAGAGCGCCTCCTCTTGAGATGCGACGGGAACGCTAGGAATTCTTTCCCGACCACGCAGGGAAAGGATCCTCCTCTCGAGGAGCAGGCGGAAAACGGGGCCACTCTGGATATGGGCGGGACTCTCGGATTCCTCTTGAGTGGAGACGGGTATGTCGGGGAACTTCTTGAGTTGCAGCAAGGGTGTGAAGGACCTTTGGAAGTTCCAGAGTTAAAGTGTGATTACCCCCTAGTTGCCTCAGCGTAAATGGGCCTCATCTCGCCTGGAGGGGAGAAACTCCTGGATTTTCTCGAGTTGCGGCAGGTGCTCTCGACTTATGATGGGGGACCTCAGTGATCCGCTCTGGGGGGCCCTCAGGAAAGGCCAGTCCCATGCGAGTAGCTCGGGGCCTCTCGGGATTCCTCTCCCGTCGATGCTGGGGCCTAAGACCTTGTGTGGACTCAGTGCTGGGAACCTGAGGATCCCTCTCCAGTGCAGACATGGATCTTAGGGTACTTCTGGAGTCTCCCCAGGGCAGTCAGTCCTCGACTCGAGTGGGGGCATGCACGTGCGCTTTCCTCCCGAGCTCTAGCAGCAGTGTCGCGCTTCCCTTCGCGTGGAATAAAGGGATCTGTGTCTTTCCCTCGAGGCTTTCCACGAGGCTTTCCCACGAGGCTTTCCCACAGGGCTGTCCCACGTGCCACCGTGCTGTGAGTCGATCCTAGGCTTGAAAGTCGAGGCAGTGCAGGGAAAAACAGGTTTCCCCTGGAATGGACTGAGACATCTGGGGGACTCTGGGAATGGTGGCACGACCTGGAGTTCCTCTCGCCTTTCCTGTGGAGAGCACCTCCTCTTGAGGTGCAACGGGAACGCCGGGAACTCTTTCCCGACCACGCTGGGAAAGGATCCCTCCCCTCGAGCTAGGAGGCGGAAACGGGGCTCCTCTGGATGTGGGCGGGACTCTCGTGCTTCCTCTCGAGTGGAGACGGGTATGTCGGGAGACTTCTTGAATTGCAGCAAGGGTGTGTAGGACCCTTTGTAAGTTCCAGATGTTTAGATGTGATTAGCCTCGAGACTGCCTCAGCGGAAATGGGCCTTATCTCGCCTGGAGGGGGAACCTCCTGGATTTTCTCGAGTTGCGGCAGGTGCTCTCGACTTACGACGGGGACCTCAGGGACCCGATCTGTTGTCCTCAGGAAAGGCCAGTCCCCATGCGAGTTGATCGGGGACCTCTCGGGATTCCTCTCCCGTCGATGCCGGGGCCTAAGACCTTGTGTGGAGTCGGTGCCGGAACCTGAGGATTCCTCTCCAGTGCTGATATGGATCTTGGGGTACTTCTGGAGTCTCCCCAGGGGAGTCAGTCCTCGTCTCGAGTTGGGGCATGCACGTGCGCTTTCCTCCCGAGCTGTAGCAGCAGTGTCACGCTTCCCTTCGCGTGGATCAAGGGATCAGGGGCTTTCCCTCGAGTCTTTCCCACGAGGCTTTCCCACGAGGCTTTCCCACAGGGCTGTCCCACGTGCCACCGTGGTGTGAGTCTATCCTCGCCTTGAAAGTCGAGGCAGTGCAGGGAAAACAGGTTTCCCTGGAATGGACTGAGACATCTGGTGGACTCTGGGAATGTGGCACGACCCTGGAGTTCCTTTCGTCTTTCCTGTGTAAAGCGCCTCCACTTGAGATGCGACGGGAACGCCGGGAATTCTTTCCCGACCCTGCAGGGAAAGGATCCCTCCTCTCGAGCTAGGAGGCGGAAACGGGGCTCCTCTGGATGTGGGCGGGACTCTCGTGCTTCCTCTTGAGAGGAGTCGCGTATGTCGGGGAACTTCTTGAGTTGCAACAAGGGTGTGAAGGACCCTTTGTAAGTTCCAGAGGTTAGGTGTGAGTAGCCTCGAGACGCCTCAGCAGAAATGGGCCTCATCTCGCCTGGAGGGGAGAACCTCCTGGATTTTCTCGAGTTGCGGCAGGTGCTCTCGACTTACGACGGGGACCTCAGGGACCCGCTCTGGTGGCCTCAGGAAAGGCCAGTCCCCTTGAGAGTTGCTCGGGGGCCTCTCGAGGGCCTCTTGGGTTTCCACTCCCGTCGATGCTGGGGCCTAAAACCTTGTGTGGAGTCAGTGCCAGAACCTGAGGATTCCTCTCCAGTGCTGACATGGATCTTGGGGTACTTCTGGAGTCTCCCCAGGGGAGTCAGTCCTCGTCTCGAGTGGGGGCATGCACGTGTGCTTTCCTCCCGAGCTGTAGCAGCAGTGTCACGCTTCCCTTCGCGTGGATCAAGGGATCAGGGGCTTTCCCTCGAGGCTTTCCCACGAGACTTTCCCACGAGGCTTTCCCACAGGGCTGTCCCACATGCCACCGTGGTGTGAGTCGATCCTCGGCTTGAAAGCCGAGGCAGTGCAGGGAAAAGAGGTTTCCCTGGAATGGACTGAGACATCTGGGGGACTCTGGGAATGTGGCACGACCCTGGAGTTCCTCTAGCCTTTCCTGGGGAGAGCGCCTTCACTTGAGATGCGACGGGAACGCCGGGAATTCTTTCCCGACCACGCAGGGAAAGGATCCCTCCTCTCGAGCTAGGAGGCGGAAACGGGGCTCCTCTGGATGTGGGCGCGACTCTCGTGCTTCCTCTCGAGTGGAGTCGGGTATGTCGGGGAACTACTTGAGTTGCAGCAAGGGTGTGAAGGACCCTTTGGAAGTTCCAGAGTTTAGGTGTGATTAGACTCGAGATGCCTCAGCGGAAATGGGCCTCATCTCGCCTGGACGGGAGAACCTCCTGGATTTTCTCGAGTTGCGGCAGGTGCTCTCGACTTACGACGGCGACCTCAGGGACCTGCTCTGGTGGCCTCAGGAAAGGCAAGTCCCCTTGCGAGTTGCTCGGGGGCTTCTCGGGGGCCTCTTGGGTTTCCTCTCCCGTCGATGCTGGGGCCTAAAACCTTGTGTGGATTCAGTGCCGGAACTTGCAGGATTCCTCTCCAGTGCTGACATGGATCTTGGGGTACTTCTGGAGTCTCCCCAGGGGAGTCAGTCCTCGTCTCGAGTGGGGGCATGCACGTGCGCATTCCTCCCGAGCTGTAGCAGCAGTGTCACGCTTCCCTTTGCGTGGATCAAGGGATCAGGGGCTATCCCTCGAGGCTTTCCCACGAGACTTTCCCACGAGGCTTTCCCACAGGGCTGTCCCACATGCCACCGTGGTGTTAGTCGATCCTCAGCTTGAAAGTCGTGGCAGTGCAGGGAAAAACAGGTTTCCCTGGAATGGACTGAACATCTGGGGGACTCTGGGAATGTGGCACGACCGTGGAGATCCTCTCGCCTTTCCTGTGGAGAGCCCCCTCCACTTGAGATGCGACGGGAACGCCGGGAATTCTTTCCCGACCACGCAGGGAAAGGATTCCTCCCTCTCGAGCTAGCAGGCGGAAACGGGGCTCCTCTGGATGTGGTCGGACTCTCGGGCTTCCTCTCGAGTGGAGTCGGGTATGTCGGGGAACTTCTTGATTTGCAGCAAGAGTGTGAAGGACCCTTTGGATGTTCCAGAGTTTAGGTGTGATTAGCCTCGAGACACCTCAGCAGAAATGGGCCTCATCTCGGCCTGGAGGGGAGAACCTCCTGGATTTTATCCAGTTGCCGCAGGTGCTGTTGACTTACGATGGGGACCTCAGGGACCCCCTCTGGTGGCCTCAGGAAAGGCCAGTCCCCATGCGAGTTGCTCGGTGCCTCTCGGGGGGCCTCTCGGGTTTCCTCTCCCGTCGATGCTGGGCCTAAGACCTTTTGTGGAGTCGGTGCTGGAACCTGAGGATTCCTCTCCAGTGCTGACATGGATCTTGGGGACTTCTGGCGTCTCCCAGTGCAGTCAGACCTCTACTCGAGTGGGGGCATGCACGTGCGCTTTCCTTCCGAGCTGCAGCAGTGGGTCGCGCTTCCCTTCGCGTGGATCATGGGATCAGGGGCTTTCCCTCGAGGCTTTCCCACGAGGCTTTCCCACGAGTCTTTCCCACGAGGCTTTCCCACGGGGCTGTCCCACGTGACACCGTGGTGTGAGTCCATCCTCGGCTTGAAAGTCGAGGCAGTGCAGGGAAAACAGGTTTCCCTGGAATGCACTGAGACATCTGGGCGACTCTGGAATGGTGATACGACCCTGGAGTTCCTCTCGCCTTTCCTGTGGAGAGCGCCTCCCTTTTGAGATGGTTGGTAACGCCGGGAATTCTTTCCCGACCACGCAGGGAAAGGATCCTCCTCTCGGGCTAGGAGGTGGAAATGGGGCTCCTCTGGATGTGGAGG
>NW_017206985.1:0-4627 GCF_001704415.2 Capra hircus | reverse complement strand
GTGGACTCAGTGACGGAACCTGAGGATTCTATCCAGTGCCGTGACGGATGAGGATTCTGTGCCGACATGGATCTTGGGTACTGGAGTCTCCCCAGGGGAGTCAGTCCTTGTCTCGAGAGGGGCATGCACGTGCGATTTCCTCCCGAGCTGTAGCAGCAGTGTCATGCTTCCCTTTTCGTGGATCAACGGATCTGTGGCTTTCCCTCTAGACTTTCCATGACGCTTTCCCACGAGGCTTCCCACAGGGCTTTCCCACGTGCCACTGTGGTGTGAGTCGATCCTTGGCTTTAAAGTCGAGGCAGTGAGGGAAAACAGATTTCCCTGGAATGGACTCAGACATCTGGGGGACTCAGGGAATGTGGCACGACCTGGAGTTCCTCTCGCCTTTCCTGTGGAGAGCGCCTCCTCTTGAGATGCGACGGGAACCCGGGAATTCTTTCCCGACCACGCAGGGAAACGATCCCTCCTCTCGAGCTAGGAGGCGGAAACAGGGCTCCTCTGGATGTGGGCGGGACTCTCATGCTTCCTCTCGAGTGGAGACGGGTATGTCGGGAACTTCTTGAGTTGCAGCAAGGGTGTGAAGGACCCCTTGAAAGTTCCAGAGGTTAGGTTTGATTAGCCTCGAGACGCCTCAGCGGAAATGGGCCTCATCTCGCCTGGAGGGGAGAACCTCCTGGATTTTCTCGAGTTGCGGCAGGTGCTCTCGACTAACGACGGGGACTTCAGGGACCCGCTCTGGTCGCCTCAGGAAAGGCCAGTCCCATGCGAGTTGCTCGGGGGCCTCTCGGGATCCTCTCCCGTCTATGCCGGGGCCTAAGACCTTGTGTGGAGTCGGTGCCGGAACCTGAGAATTCCTCTCCAGTGCCGACATGGATCTTGGGGTACTTCTGGAGTCTCCCCAGGGGAGTCAGTCCCCGTCTCGAGTGGGGGCATGCACGTGCGCTTTCCTCCCCAGCTGTAGCAGCAGTGTCACGCTTCCCTTCGCGTGGATCAAGGGATCTATGGCTTTCCCTGGAGGTTTTCACACGAGGCTTTCCCACGAGACTTTCCCACATGGTTGTCCCACGTGCCACCATGATGTGAGTCGATCCACGGCTTGAATGTCGAGGCAGTGCAGGGAAAACAGGTTTCCCTGGAATGGACTGAGACATCTTGGGGACTCTGGGAATGGTGGCACGACCCTGGATTTCCTCTCGCCTTTCCTGTGGAGAGCGCCTCCTCCTGAGATGCGACGGGAACGCCGGGAATTCTTTGCCAACCACGAAAGGAAAGGATCCCTCCTCGAGAGCTAGGACGCGGAAACGGGGCCCTCTGGATGTAGGCGGGACTCTCGTGCTTCCTCTTGAGTGGAGACGGGTATGTCGGGGAACTTCTTGAGTTGCAGCAAGGCTGTGAAGGACCCTTTGGAAGTTCAGAGATTAGGGGTGATTAGCTTCCAGTCGCCTCAGCGGAAATGGGCCTCATCTCGCCTGGAGGGACTACCTCCTGGATTTCTCGAGATAGGGCAGTTGCTGTCGCCTTACGACGGGGACCTCAACGACCCGCTCTGGGGGCCTCAGAAAAGGCCACTCCCCATGCGAATTGCTCGGGCCTCTCGGGATTCCTCTCCCGTCGATGCCGGGGCCTAAGACCTTGTGTGGAGTCAGTGCCGGAACCTGAGGTTTCCTCTGCAGTGCTGACATGGATCTTGGGTACTTCTGGAGTCTCCCCAGGGGAGTCAGTCCTCGTCTCGAGTGGGGGCATGCACGTGCGCTTTCCCTCCCAAGCTGTAGCCGCAGTGTCACGCTTCCCTACGCGTGGATCAAGGGATCTGTGGCTTTCCCTCGAGGCTTTCCCATGAGGCTTTCCCACGAGGCTTTCCCACAGGGCTGTCCAACCTGCCATCGCGGTGTGAGTCGATCCTCCGCTTGAAAGTGGTTGCAGTGCAGGGAAAACAGGTTTCCTTGGAATGGACTGAGACATCTGGGGGACTCTGGGAATGGGGCCTGATACTGGAGTTCCTCTCGCCTTTACTGTGGCGAGCGCCTCCTCCTGAGATGAGACGGGAACGCTAGGAATTCTTTCAGGACCACGCAGGGAAAGGATCCCTCCTCTCGAGCTAGCAGGCGGAAACGGGCCACTCTGGATACGGGCGGTACGCTCGGTTCCTCTTGAGTGGAGACGGGTATGTCGGGGAACTTCTTGAGTTGCAGCAAGGGTGTGAAGGACCCTTTGGAAGTTCCAGAGTTTAAGTCTGATTACCCCCCTAGTTGTCTCAGCCGAAATGGGCCTCATCTCGCCTGGAGGGGAGAACCTCCTGGATTTTCTCGAGTTGCGGCAGGTGCTCTCGGCTTACGACGAGGGCCTCAGGGACCCGCTCTGGTGGCCTCAGGAAAGGCCAGTCCCCATGCGAGTTTCTCCCGGGCCTCTCGGGATTCTTCTCCCGTCGATGCTGGGGCCTAAGACCTTGTGTGGACTCATTGACGGAACCTGAGGATTCCTCTCCAGTGCCGACATGGATCTTGTGGTACTTCTGGAGTCTCCCCAGGGGAGTCAGTCCTTGTCTCGAGAGGGGCATGCACGTGCGATTTCCTCCGAGCTGTAGCAGCAGTGTCATGCTTCCCTTTTCGTGGATCAAGGGATCTGTGGCTTTCCCTCTAGACTTTCCCATGACACTTTCCCATGAGGCTTCCCACAGGGCTTTCCCACGTGCCACCGTGGTGTGAGTCGATCCTCGGCTTGAAAGTCGAGGCAGTGCAGGGAAAACAGGTTTCCCTGGAATGGACTGAGACTTCCAGGGGACTCTGGGAATTGTGGCACGACCTGGACTTCCTCTCGCCTTTCCTGTGGAGAGCGCCTCCTCTTGAGATGCAACGGGAACGCCGGGAATTCTTTCCGACCACGCTGGGAAAGGATCCCTCCCCTCGAGCTAGGAGGCGGAAACGGGGCTCCTCTGGATTTGGGCGGGACTCTCGTGCTTCCTCTCGAGTGGAGACGGGTATGTCGGGGAACTTCTTGAGTTGCAGCAAGGGTGAGAAGGACCCTTTGGAAGTTCCAGAGTTTAGGTGTGATTAGCCTCGAGACACCTCAGCGGAAATGGGCCTCATCTCGCCTAGAGGGAGAACCTCCTGGATTTTCTCGAGTTGCGGCAGGTGCTCTCGACTTACGATGGGACCTCAGTGACCCGCTCTGGTGGCCTCAGGAAAGGCCAGTCCCCATGCGAGTTGCTCTGGGGCCTCTCGGGATTCCTCTCCCGTAGATGCCGGGCCTAACACTTGTGTGGAGTCAGTGCCGGAACCTGAGGATTCCTCCCCAGTGCTGACATGGATCTTGGGGTACTTCTGGAGTCTCCCAGGGGAGTCAGTCCTCGTCTCGAGTGGGGCCATGCACGTGCGCTTACCTCCCGAGCTGTAGCAGCAGTGTCACTTTCCCTTCGCGTGGATCAAGGGATCTGTGGCTTTCCCTCGAGGCTTTCCCACGAGGCTTTCCCCAGGGCTGTCCCACGTGCCACTGTGGTGTGAGTCGATCCTCGGCTTGAAAGTCGAGGCAGTGCAGGGAATACAGGTTTCCCTGGAAAGGACTGAGACATCTGGGGACTCTGGGAATGGTGGCACGACCCTGGAGTTCCTCTTGCTTTTCCTGTGGAGAGCGCCTCCTCTTGAGATGCGTTGGGAACGCCGGGAATTCTTTCCCGACCACCAGGGAAAGGATCAATCTCTCGAGCTATGAGGGGGAAACAGGGCTCCTCTGGATGTGGCGGGACTCTCGTGCTTCCTCTTGAGTGAGACGGTATGTCGGGAACTTCTTGAGTTGTAGCAAGGGTGTGAAGGTCCCTTTGGAAGTTCCAGAGGTTAGGTGTGATTTTCCTGGAGACGCCTCAGCGGAAATGGGCCTCATCTCGCCTGGAGGGAGAACATCCTGGATTTTCTCGAGGTGTGGCAGGTGCTCTCGACTTACGACGGGGACCTCAGGGATCCGCTCTGGTGGCCTCAGGAAAGGCCAGTCCCCATGCGAGTTGTTCGGGGGCCTCTCGGGATTCCTCTCCATCGATGCTGGGGCCTAAGACCTTGTGTGGACTCAGTGCCGGAACCTCAGGATTCCTCTCCAGTGCAGACATGGATCTGGGTGTACTTCTGGAGTCTCCCAACGCAGTCAGTCCTCCTCTCGAGTGGGGGCATGCACTGCGCTTTCCTCTCGAGCTGTAGCAGCAGTGTCGCGCTTCCTTCGCGTGGATCAAGGGATCTGTGTCTTTCCTCGAGCTTTCCCACGAGGCTTTCCCACAGGGCTGTCCCACGTGCCACCGTGGTGTGAGTCGATCCTCGGCTTGAAAAGTCGAGGCAGTGCAGGAAAACAGCTTTCCCTGGAATGGACTGAGACTTCCAGCGACTCTGGGAATGGTGGCCGACCCTGGAGTTCCTCTCGCCTTTCTGTGGAGAGCGTATCCTCTTTGAGATGCAACGGGAACGCCGGGAATTCTTTCCCGACCACGCTGGGAAAGGATCCCTCCTCCGAGCTAGGAGGCGGAAACGGGGCTCCTCTGGATTTGGGCGGGACTCTCGTGCTTCCCTCTCGAGTGGAGACGGTATGTCGGGGGAACTTCTTGAGTTGCAGCAAGGGTGTGAAGGACCTTTGGAAGTTCCAGAGTTAG
>NW_017206984.1:0-4629 GCF_001704415.2 Capra hircus | reverse complement strand
TCAGGAGGAGGTTCTCCCCTCCAGGCGAGTTGAGGCCCATTTCCGCTGAAGCGTCTCGAGGCTAATCACATCTAACATCTGGAACTTCCAAAGGGTTCATTCCACTTGCTGGCAACTCAAGAAGTTCCCCGACATGCCCGTCTCCACTCGAGAGGAAGCACGAGAGTCCCGCCCACATCCAGAGGAGCCCCGTTGCCGCCTGCTAGCTCGAGAGGAGGGACCCTTTCCCTGCGTGCTCGGAAAAAGAATTCCCGGCCCCTCGCATCTCAAGAGGAGGCGCTCTCCACTAGAAAGGTTAGAGGAACTTCAGGGTCGTGCCACCATTCCCTGAGTCGCCCAGATGTCTCAGTCCATGCCAGGGAAACCTGTTTTCCCTACACAGCCTCGACTTTCAAGCCAAGGATCGACTAACACCACGGTGGCATGTAGGACAGCCCTGTGGGAAAGCCTCGTGGGAATGCCTCGTGTGAAAGCCTGGTGGGAAAGCCTCGAGGGAAAGCCACAGATCCCTTGATCCTCGCGAAGGGAAGCGTGACTCTGCTGATACAGCTCGGGAGGAAAGCGGACGTGCATGCCCCGACTCGAGAGGAGGACTGACTCCCCTGTGGAGACTCCAGAAGTACCCGAAGATCGATGTCAGCACTGGGGAAAACCTCAGGTTCCGGCACCGAATCCACATAAGGTCTTAGGCCCGACATCGACGGGAGAGGAATCCCGAGAGGCCCAAGAGCAACTCCCATGGGGACTGGCCTTTCCTGAGGCCACCAGAGCGGGTCCCTGTGGTCCCCATTATAAGTCGAGAGCACCTGCGCAACTCGAGAAAATCCAGGAGGTTCTCCCCTCCAGGCGAGATGAGGCCCATTTCCGCTGAGGCGTCTCGAGGCTAAACACACCTAACCTCTGGAACTTCCAAAGGGTCCTTCACACCCTTGCTGCAACTCAAGAAGTTCCCCGACATACCCGTCTCCACTCGAGAGGAAGCACGAGAGTCCCGCCCACATCCAGAGGAGCCACGTTGCCGCCTCCTAGCTCGAGAGGAGGGATCCTTTCCCTGCGTGTTCGGGAAAGAATTCCCGGCGTTCCCGTCGCATCTCAAGAGGAGGCGCTTTCCACAGGAAAGGTAGAGGAATTCCAGGGTCGTACGACCATTCCCAGACACACCAGATGTCTCAGTCCATTCCAGGGAAACCTGTTTTCCCTGCACTGCCTCGACTTTCAAGCCGAGGATCAACTCACACCACGGTGGTACGTGGGACAGCACTGTGGGTTAGCCTGGTGGGAAAGCCTCGAGAAAAGCCTAGAGGGAAAGCACAGATCCCTTGATCCAAGCGAAGGGAAACATGACACTGCTGCTACAGCTCGGGAGGAAATCACACGTGCATGCCCCCAGTCGAGACGAGGACTGACTCCCCTGGGGAGACTCCAGAATACCCCAAGATCCATGTCAGCACAGGAGAGGAATCCTCAGGTTCCAGCACCGACTCCACACAAGGTCTTATGCCCTGGCATGGGACGGGTGAGGAATCCCGGGAGGCCCCCGAGCAACTCGCATGGGGACTGGCCTTTCCTGAGGCCACCAGAGCGGGTCCCTGAGGTCCCGTCGTTACTCGACAGCACCTGCCGCGACTCGAGAAAATCCAGGAGGTTCTCCCCTCCAGCGAGATGAGGCCCATTTCCGCTGAGGCGTCTCCAGGCAAATCACACTTAACCTCTGGAACATCCAAAGGGTCCTTCACACCCTTGCTGTATCTCAAGAAGTTCCCCGAAATACCTGTCTCCACTCGAGAGCAAGTACGAGAGTCCCGACCACATCCAGAGGGGCCCCGTTTCCGCCTCCTAGCTCGAGAGGAGGCATCCTTTCGCTGCGTGGTCGGGAGAAAGAATTCCCGGCGTTCCCGGTCGCATCTCAAGAGGTGGCGCTTTTCCACAGGAAAGGCGAGAGGAACTCCAGTGTCGTGCCACCATTCGCAGAGTCCCCCAGATGTCTCAGTCCATTCCAGGAAAAACTGTTTTCCCTGCACTGCTCGACTTTCTAGCCTAGGATCGACTCACACCAACGGTGGCACGTGGGACAGCCTGTGGGAAAGCCTCGTGGGAAAGCCTCGTGGGAAAGCCTCAATGGAAACCACAGAATCCTTGATCCACGCCGAAGGGAAGAGCGACACTGTTGCTACAGCTCGGGAGGAAAGCGCACGTGCATGCCCCCAATCGAGACGAGGACTGACTCCCCTGGGGAGACTCCCAGAACTACCCCAAGATCCATGTCAACACTGGGAGAGGAATTCTCAGGTTCCGGCACCGGACTACACAAGGTCTTAGGCCCCGGCATCGACGGGTGAGGAATCCTGAGAGGCCCCCGAGCAGCTCGCATGGGGACTGGCCTTTCCTGAGGCCACCAGAGCGGGTCCCTGAGGTCCCCGTCGTAAGTCGAGAGCACCTGCCGCAACTCGAGAAAATCCAGGAGGTTCTCACCCTCCAGGCGAGATGAGGCCCATTTCTGCTGAGGCGTGTCCAGGGCGAATCACACCTGATCTCTGGAACTACCAAAGGCTCATTCACACCCTGGCTGCAACTCAAGAAGTTCCCCGACATACCCGTCTCCACTCGAGAGGAAGCACGAGAATCCCGCCTACATCCGGAGGAGCCCCGTTTCCGCCTCCTAGCTCGAGAGGAGGGATCCTTTCCTTGCGTGGTCGGGAAAGAATTCCCCGGTGTTCCCGTCGCATCTCAAGAGGAGGCGCTCTCCACAGGAAAGGCGAGAGGAACTCCAGGGTCGTGCCACCATTCCCAGAGGCGCCAGATTTCTCAGTCCATTCTAGGGAAACCTCTTTTCCCTGCAATGCCTTGACTTTCAATCCGAGGATAGACTCACACCACGGTGGCAGATGGTACAGCCCTGTCCGAAAGCCTCGTGGGAAAGCCTCCTGGGAAAGCCTCGTGGGAAAGCCTCGAGGAAAAGCCACAGATTCCCTTGTCCACGGTGAAGGGAAACGCGACACTGCTGCTACAGCTCGGGGAAAGCGCACGTGTATGCCCCCACTCGAGACGTGGACTGACTCCCCTGGGAGACTACAGAAGTACCCCAAGATCCATGTCAGCACTCGAGAGGAATCCTCAGGTTCCGGCACTGACTCCACACAAGGTCTTAGGCCCCGGCATCGACGGGAGAGGAATCCCGAGAGGCCCGAGCAACTCGCTTGGGAACTGGCCTTTCCTCATGCCACGAGATTGGGTCCCTGAGGTGCCCGTTCTAAGTCGAGAGCACCTGCCGCAACTCGAGAAAATCCAGGAGGTTCTCCCCTCCAGGCGATATGAGGCCCATTTCCGCTGAGGCGTCTCGAGGCTAATCACATCTAATATCTGGAACTTCCAAAGGGTCCTTCACACCCTTGCTGCAACTCAAGAAGTTCCCCGACATAGCCGTCTCCACTCGAGAGGTAGCACGAGAGTCCCGCCCACATCCAGAGGAGCCCCATTTCCGCCTCCTAGCTTGAGAGGAGGGATCCTTTCCCTGCGTGGTCGGGAAAGAATTCCCGCGTTCCCGTCGCATCTCAAGAGAAGGCGCTCTCCACAGGAAAGGCGAGAGGAACTCCAGGGTCGTGCCACCATTCCCAGAGTCCCCCAGATGTCTCAGTCCATTCCAGGGAAACCTGTTTTCCCTGCACTGCCTCGACTTTCAAGCCGAGGATCGACTCACACCACGGTGGCACGTGGGACAGCCGTGTGGGAAAACTTCGTCGGAAAGCCTCCTGGGAAAGCCTCAAGGGAAAGCCACAGATCCCTTGATCCACGAGAAGGGAAGCGTGACACTGCTGCTTCAGCTCGGGAGGAAAGCGCACGTGCATGCCCCCACTCGAGACGAGGACTGACTCTCCTGGGGAGACTCCAGACGTACCCCAAGATCCATGTCAGCACTGGAGCGGAATCCTCAGGTTCCGGCACCGACTCCACACAAGATCTTAGGCCCGGTATCGACGGGAGAAAAATCCCGAGAGGCCCCGAGCAACTCGCATGGGGACTGCCTTTCCTGAGGCCACCAGAGCGGGTCCCTGAGGTCCCCGTCGTAAGTCGAGAGCACCTGCCGCAACTCGAGAAAATCCAGGAGGTTCTCCCCTCCAGGCGAGATGAGGCCCATTTGCGCTGAGGTTCTTGAGGCTAATCACTCCTATCCTCTGGAACTTCCAAAGGGTCCTTCACACCCTTTCTGCAACTCAAGAAGTTCCCTGACATAACCGTCTCCACTCGAGAGGAAGCACGAGAGTTCCGCCCACATCCAGAGGAGCCCCGTGTCCGCCTCCTAGCTCGAGAGGAGGGATCCTTTCCCTGCGTGGTGGGGAAAGAATTCCCGGCGTTCCCGTCGCTTCTCAAGAGGAGGCGCTCTCCACAAGAAAGGCGAGAGGAACTCCAGGGACGTGCCACCATTCGCAGAGGCGCCAGATTTCTCAGTCCATTCCAGGGAAACCTGTTTTCCCTGCACTGCCTCGACTTTCAAGCCGATTATCGACTCACACCACGCTGGCACGTGGGACAGCCCTGTGGGAAAGCTTCGAGGATAGCCTCGTGGGAAAGCCTCCTGGAAAGCTTCTGGAAAGCCTCGATGGAAAGCCACAGATCCCTTGATCCACGCGA
>NW_017206983.1:0-18258 GCF_001704415.2 Capra hircus | reverse complement strand
GACAGCTGGAAATGGAAGATACATTTTATGATCTTTTTAAAGGGCTCTGTATCCACACTGTTGGAAATTAGAGTCTTCAGAGAAAATATCATATTCCTTCATATAGTTCAGCAGAATACAGCAGTACTTGACCATGCATTTTACCTTCATTAGAATTGCTCTGGACATCGAAACTTTATTGTTAATTTCTTTGTTTCTACTATAAAGTCATAGTCATTATACTTATATAAATATTTGCCTTTCTTAATACATTTCATAATGTATGTTTGTATGCCTTTAGTGTATGGAAAAATGTTATCTGAAAGCATTAAGTATTTCTTTAATTAAATGAACTTTTTTTTAACACAGTTTACTTTATAATTGCAGGTGGCCTGCATGCAGTTTATAAATGCGCTTGTCACATCTCCTTATGAGCTTGATTTTCGAATACATTTAAGGAATGAATTCCTTCGTTCAGGACTAAAAACAATGTTACCAGTAAGTGGAATGTGCACTTTTATAATGCTTACGAACTTTAATGTTTTTCTTTCTTTAGACAAAAGTACTTGCAGCCAAGTAAGTAAATGAGCCTTACGGTTTTCTTTTATAAAGCATTAGATGCTTTGCAAGCTTTTGGATATTACAGTATTATTAGTCTCAATATACAGCTGATGATTCAGAATTCAGCTAATGATACGTCCAGAAGTGATGACTTTTTGGTTTCCTTAAAGTCAAAAGGGAACTTATTTTCTTTGACTTTGAATACTGAGAACATAAAATACTGATATTTTGGTTTTTGCCATTTCAATATTCAATAAAAATTTTTTTGCTCTCCTCTTTCATAACTTAGATTGATTTCCTTTATATTCAACCTAAGTATGCATTGAATTTTGATTAATATATTCTAGATACATAACGAAAATTGTATTCTCACTACCAATTCTGTAGCAACTTTTCTAAAAGAAAAGCAGTTTTATTTCTTAAATTGAGTGTGGTTATTGGCTCTAATTATGATGCTGTTATTTTTCAAATAACTATAAGCTTGTTCTAGGATAAATCAACACAGTTATTCTATAAATAGATATGCAGCTGCCATGACTGTATTATGTTAACTGATGAAGGAGTTTGTTTAAGGCCATGGCATTGTTAAAAGAGATAAGCAAAATCTCACTAGTCTCTTTATTTAATCTACTCAAGCCATATGAGATAAATAAGAAGTAAAAGTAGCAGAAGGGAATAAAAGGACCCTGTAAAAAACAAACAAATGTCAATGAGCATGTATATAAGGTATTCCTAGGGTATTAGAAATAACCAGAATCAGGGAAATTTCCTGGTGAGAAATTAGTGTGTAGCATGCATCTGTAACTTGTATTCTGATGATCTTAACTGAAAGTAGTTAAAACTCATCATCATAAAATATATAGTTAAGTCCATTGAGACATATTTTAATACGATTGAGTCTATACAGTTTCAGAAATTTCTATGTCAGTTCCACTTTGAGTGGTTCTTTCATCTATGACTTTATAAACCATGGAATTGGTTGCAGTGAATCATATGTGACCTGAGAGGTTCAGTATGAGGTTAACTTGGGACTTCCCTGGTGGCTCAGACGGTAAAGAATCCACTTGCCAAACAGGAGACCTGGGTTTGATCCCCTGGGTTGGGAAGATACCCTGGAGATGGGAATGTCTACCCACTTCAGTATTCTTGCCTGGAGAATCCCCATGGACAGAGGAGCCTGGCAGACTACAATCCATGAGGTCCCAAAGAGTCACACACGACTGAGTGACTAACACTTTCTTCCCACACGTAATTAGTTAATAGTGTATGTTACAGATTTATTCTTCTTTTCTCACAAATCTCTCCTCATGAAAAGACTGTGGCCTTATGTAGCTAATATTACAGTGTGTAATTATGTAGGTAATATTACAGTCTGGATTCTAGTGTGCTTTTGAGCTGCCTACTCACTACTTTCCATCTTTGTCCTCCAGGGATTGTTCCTCTGTTTCTGGGAGAATAATCATGTCTTTGGACACTTGTTGGCCTCAGGGGCTCCTGAGCATTCTCTAGTCATTTACTAATATGTGGTGTTTTTCTGCCTTTGTTGTTGTTGTTACTCTTCCAGCTTTTATTTCCCTTTGTCTATAACTGAACATTCATTTTCCACCTTATACTACTGAATGACTGGTCAAGAAAATGGTGACTCAATTTATTTAAGTCCTCATCTTTTCAGAAAGTGTACATAATAGCTCTTGTGCTTATGTTTTGCACTTTTGTCAGGATGTGCTCATCTCTGCTATTCACTGGTCTCATGGTATTTTTCATTTGGTTACATTGACAGCTAAGGTTTTGCATCAGTGTTTCTTAGCTGCGCTTTCCTATTGGCCCTATAGCTGCTGTATATTGTGATAGGTACCCTGTACTTCTAAACATGCTTCCAGTTAGAGTTTTCTTTAACTACCATTATCTCTTCAGTATGCCCTAATTCTTAGGTCTCAATGATTCCTCAGCAAGAGGAAAGTGAGAAGTGTTCTGTTTCTGCCTACTCATATTTTGGAATAGAACCTACAAGGATTCTCAATGTTTTTTTTTTTTTTTTTTTCTATGACAATAAAGTGAAATATGGCTAAGTAATTTTCTGATTCTCAAGAAACTGAGTTGTGCTGTGCTTAGTTGCTCAGTCGTATCTGACTCTTTTTGACCCCATGGACTGTAGCCTGCCAGGCTCCTCTGTCCATGGGAATACTCCAGGCAAGAATACTAGAGTGGGTTGCCATGCCCTCAATCAGGGGATCTTCCCAATCCAGTGTTTGAACCCAGATCTCCTGCATTGCAGGCAGATTCTTTACCATCTGAGTTACCAGGGAAACCCAAGAATACTGAAATGGGTAGCCTATCCCTTCTTCAGGGGATCTTCCTGACCCAGGAATCAAACCAGAGTCTCCTCCATTGCAGGCAGATTGTCCCCCTAAAGAGCCTATCACAATCTTATTAGAGGTGGGGCAGTGATGTTTGTTTGGAAAAAATAATCCTTCCCAGTTATTTCTGGTACACAATATGAGAATCAGAATCTAGGCAGATAGACCCATTTTTATGTTGTCCTTGTAGTTTCATTATCAAAATTTGGAGGAAAACTCAGAATGGGCATGCTTTAATTTACACTAGATGTCCCTAGCATGTCAACTATTATCTATCTAATGTACTAAATATTTACATTTCAACCAGTAGAATTTATAATAACCTTAAACAGCTTTTACACATGCATGGAAACCTAATAATATATTCAAAGATGAGTCTTTAATATCCTTATTTTTATTCTGTTTACTCTTATTTTATACTGTGTAACAGGAAGAACTTTCTAATTTTCTAGAATATATCATCTTCAAAGTAGCAGATTAGATGTGACTAGGGCTAATATAAATTATTGGCACATGGATCAAAAGTTATACCTATCTGGAATCATTAAATGCTAGGGAAAAAACAGTTCTTAATAATTCAATAATCCCAGAGACCATCATTGTAGTAGAATAGTATGTTGTTTCATATAGTCATTAGAATCAAGACAATGACAATTATTTTAATTACATTGAGTTAGAAATTTATTTTCAAAATTTGCCCTGTCTTTATAGATACATTATGGTGTTTAAAGAATTTATATTTCACTTACATGGAAAATTCACTTTTCATAAATTTGTTTTAGTAATTTGGGATAAATGAGTTGTTAAATATTACATAGTGGTTTTTAAAATAGTATTTGCTCTGTAGTTAACTTACATTGATTTCTTGTGAAGTTTTCTCCATCTACCATTTTATTTAGTTAAATGAATTAAGAAAATACTAGATAAATCCGGTACGTGAAGGAACAAGACAGTTAAAAATTGTGTTTGTAGGCAGCCGGCATTCTTAACCTCTTTTAGAAGACCGACAAACCCTTTTTTATTCCTTTGAAGACTCAATTTTGATTGCTTGACTGGTAATCAGTCAGATACTGGTAATGGACTTTGATTTCCTTTGAAGTACACCATATTATAGAGACGTAACTATCTATTTTAGAGGAACTGCTGATAATGTTCTGTATCTGTACAGCAAATCTGTTCAAAAAATATCTGAAACATATTTACAGTATTTCACATAATTAACAGTGTAATTCAGTAATTTTATGTCATTCTTCATTTAAAATATAAAACTTCAGTGATGCATTTCCAATATTCCAATGAGGTATCTGTCACATTTGTGCTGTATAAAAAATGTATTAATTCATTAAATAAATATTTAATCAATAATTTTTGAATATACCTTTCAAGATTTGACATTTGAAAGGAAGATTTTTATATATGTATGTGTATGTAGATATGCATATGTGTTTTAATGGTACATTGTTAACAAACAATATTTATGAGATATTTCATTTATGTATATCTATATTTTATATTGTGCTATATATATTCACATATTATATATACTATATAAATAATTCATTATCCTAATTAAAAATGGAAATAAACATTTATCCAGTTATTTTTACTGAAAGTATTTAGATCATACAGGTTGATTCCATGTTTTTGTAAATTTCTGAGGCTTATTAAATGACAGTATATAACTTGTTTTTTCTATTCAAACATATTTGAATGTGTTAAACTTTGATAGTGAACATCTAAGAAAGAATATATTATAACATAAGAATAAGGAAAAATTCTGTATTATAAAAATGGTTTTTTATTCATTGGATGTGTCTGGCTTCTGCTCTTTTCTGAATCGAGTTCAGAAATCACTTGATAATGTAACTCATCAATGTTAGGTAACTTCACATTCCAATAAATTTCATCATTCCCCTTCAAAATGAAAAATTAGACCTAAAACAAATTACTACTAAAGAGGAAACTAAACTTAAATGCATGTATTTGTTGTGTATTTTATATTAAAACATATTAATACTTTCATATGCTTTGTAGGTAAATTTTCAGTAAATTCTTATGTATGTGAATGTTAGGAAGAAGTCACCTAGAAATTGTATAAGTTTGTGTTTGGTTTCAGTAATAGCCATTATATCTTCATTTATAATTGTCCTTAGTGAATAAAAACAGAAAAAAAATGCATCTGAGTTTGTTTTATCGACTGAATTTGAAGTACACGTGCTTGCATTTCCTTTTAGAGTTCAAGCTCAGCTCTGAACATCTAGTCTCTCTGTAACACCCTTGAGTATCTACAGTTGTGGTTATCAATTTGGGTTTTGAAAGCAGCAACTTAAAGGATACATATTAAAAGATATTCCAGGTGATATATATTAAGCCCAACAATCTCTAGCATGGCATGCTTCCAAAGATTTTGTTTATACTATGATTTTGAAAATTATCAGGGGTTTGTAACACATGTGCTTATAATGTATTACAAAAACGAGTCATTGATGCCCA
Source organism: Capra hircus (assembly GCF_001704415.2). Classification (NCBI taxonomy): domain Eukaryota; kingdom Metazoa; phylum Chordata; class Mammalia; order Artiodactyla; family Bovidae; genus Capra; species Capra hircus. Next base: position 12,868 of record NW_017206983.1, on the reverse strand, counting down.
AGTTGGTATTTTGTGATTCAGCTGAGCAAAAATAATAGGTGGGGGAGGAGGCTAGTTGTGCATCTTGATTAAAAAATCCTGATGCCTTTTTGCTTTAAAATCACAAAATATCATTTAAAATAAATTTGTTTATACAACTTTTCACGTCACACTTGGAACTGTTGTGCTTGAATATATCCTTGCATTTGTTCTTCATTAATACAATTGATCTATATTTGCATTTTTTGCCAGAGGCATATGTGAATGTTCTAGCTGCATGAGTTCTTTTGCAATCTTTGATTAGTGTGTTTAGTCAAAACGACAGCATTTAATTTGGGTTGTTAGCAATTAGTTTTTTCCATTGTAAAAGTGATCATTAATTTTTTAATGTGAATCGTCAAAATCTGGGATATGAAAAGAAAATTCAATAAATGTAATGAGGTTTATTTTTACATTTTAAAATAGAAAAACAGAGTACATTTACTTTCTTACAGGAAACCAAGTGCCTGGGTCAATATTTGAAATTGCTTCTGCATATGCAAATAAATAATAGTATCAGGGCTTTATTTCCAAAATATGGTGTTGTCAAACTGTTATTCAGCTGTTAAGTTTTCTGTTTATATATTAGGATTTGAAAGAAAAAGAGAATGATGAGCTTGATATTCAGTTGAAAGTATTTGATGAGAACAAAGAGGACGACCTAACTGAATTATCACACCGTCTCAATGACATTCGCGCAGAAATGGAATATCCTTTTGACAAACCAGAAAAATCATTTTGCATGTACTGTGAAAAAGGGATTTGTGGGTGATTTTGTGAACCATTATTAGAATTCTTGTCTGCCAGCCCAATTTATATACATTTATTTATATTAGAACCTCACTATGATGCTGTTCTTGAGATTCTTGTTGAATTGTCAGACTCTCCTGATGATTTACACAGAGTATACTGAAATACACACAGTGGCTTGCAGCATGATAGGTATTCTCTGTTCAATGGTCTTGAATAGACAAGAGCCTAAGGTAATATTCCTACGGATAAGGATTTTTGGGGAAAAGTTCAGTGAGTTCATATGTGACTACAGGTAATACACATTTTCAGTTTATTAAATGGTATTCCAGTGATTTAGAGATATCATTCAGTTCAAATAAATGTCTTTTTCTCATTCTAAATATTTTGGTTCCTTAGTGGGGAAAAACAGTTTAAATGTGATAGGGTCTGACTAGAACAAAACTGCTAGAGTGGAAACATTTGAGTCAAATGCAACAAGCATATAACCTTTCTGTGGCAACATTTTTATACAAAATGATTTTAGATATAAAAGATGATTGTCATAGCATTGGCTGGTCATTTGTTTCACATACACTCAATTTCTTACCTATGGGTTCTGGGGAAATGGGGAAATACAGCAGAACCGAAAGGCCCTCTGAGCTGCGCTTTCTCTCCATAATGGCTTCTTCAGTCATCATCTTCACCCTGTAGTACTTTGCCTGTATCTGTCTTATTTAGGTACACTTCTATGCCCCTATGAAATGGAGGGCAGACGTGTTTCAACTTTTTCCTCCAACGTTCCTATCAAAGTGTCTTACACTTGAGTACTGGATAAGTGCAGTGAATAACAATTTTGTTATTACCAGAGATAATTTCCAGTAATTTCTTATCCTTTCTCAGTGACTCTAGTTTACAGCAGTTTCTGTAATATTAAATGTGTTTTATATCAATAAATATCTTGCTTTGCATAAATTTTTCTTCACCATAAATCTGTTTTTGGATCTATTCCATAGCCATTGAAAGGACCTTATGAGACTTTAGCACAAGACTCTTACATGAGGTGTAAGAAGTAATCCATCATATACTTAATTCTACTTCAGAGAAAACGTTGACAGTTCATATTATTTTTAAGATACTGGATTACATCTCCTCTTCTACTTTTATTTTACATCGATTTTCTAGGTCCTTGCTTTTCTTATAAAAGTGAATCCATATTTGAAATCGGTTTTCTAGTTTAATAAAAGCATTTAAACTTCCACCACTCTTTACATCGTAAGAAAAATATTTCACGTTTCTTTGTCTTTCAGTTCAGTTCAGTTCAGTTCAGTCGCTCAGTCATGTCCGACTCTTTGCTCAGCACGCCAGGCCTCCCTGTCCATCACCAGCTCCTGGAATTCACTCAGACTCACGTCCATCGAGTCCGTGATGCCATCCAGCTATCTCATCCTCTGTCGTCCCCTTCTCCTCCTGCCCCCAATCCCTCCCAGCATCACAGTCTTTTCCAGTGAGTCAACTGTTCACATGAGGTGGCCAAAATACTGGAGTTTCAGCTTTAGCATCATTCCTTCCAAAGAAATCCCAGGACTGATCTCCTTTAGAATGGACTGGTTGGATCTCCTTGCAGTCTAAGGGACTTTCAAGAGTCTTCTCCAACACCCCAGTTCAAAAGCATCAATTCTTCGGCACTCAGCTTTCTTCACAGTCCAACTCTCACATCCATACATGACCACAGGAAAAACCATAGCCTTGACTAGATGGACCTTTGTTGGCAAAGTAATGTCTCTGCTTTTGAATATGCTATCTAGGTTGGTCATAACTTTTCTTCCAAGGAGTAAGCATCTTTTAATTTGATGGCTGCAATCACCATCTGCAGTGATTTTGGAGCCCCCCAAAATAAAGTCTGACACTGTTTAAACTGTTTCCCCATCTATTTCCCATGAAGTGATGGGACCAGATGCCATGATCGTAGTTTTCTGAATGCTGAGCTTTAAGTCAACTTTTTCACTCTCCTCTTTTACTTTCATCAAGAAGCTTTTTAGTTCCTCTTCACTTTCTGCCATTATAAGGGTGATGTCATCTTTGTCTTTAACCTCCTTCTTTTATCAAAAATGAAATATAAATGAATGCAAATTGTAATGATTTCATATGTAATGGTTCATCTGTATAAAACTGATTTTTATGAACTGTTAACAGTCCACACAGTGCTCCTTTGCGTTACTATCTTGTGTGGCAGTGAAAAAGGAGGAGTAGTGTCTTGTATGAATAATATAGGTGCTCCATGATAAACATAGGAAGGTTAGGAAAAAATCATTTTCATTAATGGCATTTGCTATTCCAGTGGTACCAACTGTAAGCTGTAATTCAAAATGGAATGAATAACTGATCATTTAAGTCTTTAATGGCTAAATGTTTAAGTCTGTTTTTCTGGTTAAAAAGTTAAAGTGATCCATAGATTAAATTTCTTTATGCAGATGTTTAAATCCTGGATCATAGATTTGAAAGTTTAGAAAGAGTAATGGTAACAAAATGATCTCTTAATGTTTTAAAAAATGAAGCTGCTTTTGTTATGAATGAGAGTGAATCAGCAATCATTTTATTCCTTCACTCACTTTCCACTGATATGAATGAAGTATACCATCTTCTGTATAATATGTTGAAGGACACTGCTGCTGAAAATTATTTATTATCCATTCTACAACATTTTTTGCTCATCAGAAATGACTATTATATCAGGTAAGAGGCTGTTCTTAAGGTACAATTTGTGTAATTTGAATTAGATATTAAAGGAAAATTAGCAGTATAGTAAGAACTAGACAGTATATGCATATACATATGTAGAGTATAAGAATTTGATGACTTTAGATAACATTTTTAAAAAAGATGTTAATTAATTTTTCATTGGGCCAGAAGAATCTGCTTATGAAAATGATGTATGCCATTTGAGTAGCAATAAACCCAACAGATTCTACTGACCCTGTAATGAAATTTTCTGTAGCACAGAGTAACCTTCAAAGAGTCTATGGTAGAATTTTTAAGTTCTTGTACATTTGATAAGTAAGGTTATTGTTATTCCTCTTGTATAGTATTTATCTAGTAATAGATATGAACTTATCTATGAAAATAGTAATATTAATATTTTAGCTTTATACAAAATAATGTAATTCTTCTAAATAAATGAATATAATAGTAATCCATATGAAGTCATAAATTTCAGAGTCCAGTTCTGGAAATATATCTGAAAACCAGAGAAAGATTTCTGAGTGACTGAAATAAACTGGTTACCATGATCTCATGATCTTACATTTAACTGTTGAAGAGACTTATAGTTGTTCTTTATACTCTGATATGTGTGAAATTCTAGCAAACTTCATCTCTCTGATTTCTCAAACCTTGCTTCATTAAAGGGCAAGGGAACATACCGTGGGGTCGGGTACAGTCAACTCGAATGGCAGATCTAAAGCCAATAGAGTACGATTAGAATTCTGTTATAGTTCAGACCAGTGCAGTAACTGATGGGCCTCATGATGTTACAGAGACTAGAACAATGTTTAAAATAGTATATGCTAGTCTTTTTTTAAGCAGGAAAGATAGTAATTCAACATAAAATGATTGTTGTTTTCTTGAATAAGTGGTGAATAGTAAAGGGGTACAGTGCCCATGGGTACACAGTTACCTGGGGAAATAATTTGTGTCCATTTCTCAGTAACTTTGAATGAATGAGAAATTGTTCTAATATATTTTTTTCATCCTGAGAACATCCATGTGAGGAAGATGAGTCACTAGTACTTTTATTCTACAGATGGATACTTTGACTTAAATAGAATGATTGTGTTTTCCTTGTTTATCAAGAGAATCTTTGACCTGATTGATTACAGTCTGATATTATTTACCATAGATCTTTTGATGACTTGAAAGAGCCTCAGATGTGTAATATATATTACTGTTTATTCTTATCCTTGAGACCAACCCCATGACAAAAGACATCAGTGCAATTAGAATATGTTTAGATTTGTTTGCAAACTTTTAGTAGTTGGACTAGTTATCAGCACTCTAATGTTAAGGATGTTTATGTTACAATTTGTCCATGGTGGTATTTGCTTCTGATTTTTCTCTGAATTTATTAGCTGCTGATAAATGCTAAAATTTTCCAAAATTTTAATGCAAAATATACTTTAAAAAATTTTTTGAAGTATGTAAGTGGTCATTTTTAAGGCCATAATTACCTTGATAGATTACAGAATTAGGTAATGTTTTAGAACCTTTGACACTTTGAAAAAATTGAAGCTGTAGCCATGCATATTTACTGTGTATGCTTCTATAAAATAAATCTTTTAAAATATGTGTATAAATAGTTCTTTGGTATAGTCTGTAACATAAGGGGCCCAGTCCAGTTTTGTAAGAGCTGTTATAGCTATCTTGAGTAACAATGTGCCAGTAAATACAAGACATCATTTGCCATGTAATGCCAAGATACTCATCCCTTATTGAAATTGAGAACTTGGAGAGGCCTAGAAGCATTTCTTTTCTGGTAGATGTAGGACTAAAAAAAGTCATTTGTTTTGATTAACTTTAGGAATAATAGCTTAAGTAAGTAGATAAGGTTGATACGTATTTTTGAACACAAGCATGAATCCCTGCAAGCTAGAGTATTAAGTCAAGGTATTAACAGTTGATTATATCACAGTGGGTTTTGCATTGTAATGTCCGCCTACCTTTAAGCTTAGGCATGTTTTTCTTGAGAGAGAGTAATGGCTAGAAAGAGTTTTTAACCTTTTAGAAAATCACTTAGTTTTCTTTATCATGCAGAATCATGTCTTAAAATAGATCTGTCTGGGTAGAAAAGGTATTCAAGAACACTTCCTCTCTTTTGCAGGCCGCAGTATTACAAAATAATTGAGGAGTGTGTTTCACAGATAGTGCTGCACTGCAGTGGAATGGATCCAGATTTCAAGTATAGACAAAGATTAGACATTGATTTGGCTCATCTGATAGGTATGTAACATAATCCTCAGTGTCTTTTGATTGTGGTTATAATAGACACTTTTCAAGGGTAGCTCTCTCACTAAACTTCCTCTTGTAATATGGTAAGTCAGTGTATCCATGGGTACTCATTTGCTCTAACTATTAATTAGGATGATCATGAGAGTTCTGTCTGTGTGATTGGAAATCCTAATCTGTTTGTTAAGTTTCAACACTCTTGAATTGAGTTTAAAATAAGTGCTGCACCAACAGACATTATATTAGGGGTCAGTGCCTTGCTTTTTAGAAACATGACTCAAATCCGTTAAGTTTATGCTGATACCTTTGTGGCTCTGTGTAAATCATGTATACACTAGGGTCCAATTAATAATGCCATGTTAGTGTTCAGGTCCTAGAAAAAGAAATACAGGCTAATTTAGTAACTTAAAACCTTTTTTCTTAAAAAAACCCCACTTTTTATTTTGTATTGGGATATAGCCAATTAACAATATTGTGATAGTTTTGGGCGAATAGCAAAGAGACTCAGCCATATGTATACATGTATCCGTTTTAATTCTATGAAAGTAGATCCGTTTATATTTTCATAGACCTTAGATCTGGGAAATAATTTGAGATGATCATGTTCATCTACTTGGATTGCTGAGGAAATGACCTTATATCATCCGAGATGGTAATCAGCTACCCTTTCTGGAATAATCACTGAAGGACAATGGGCAGCCTCTCTTATGAAATATACTGTACCATATGACTTTACAGTTAAGCTGTTTTATTTATACCTAATCAAAATCACTATTGCTAAGATTCAAGCATGAACTCATTTGTCTTTAAAGATAGAAAACAACAGCTGTGGAATGCTCATTGTATGCTCTCCTTCACTCCGTAGCACAGGAAGACCCACAGATAATAATATTCAGATGAATTCCTTATTATTTATCATGTATAATTCTTATTTTGATTGTAAAACTCATGCTCACTTATTAGAGGCAGTCTAGAGACTTATGTAATTGATAAAATAAACCACCGATCATACTTTTCAAGCTCAGTACATTTCAGCATTACTTTTCAGCTCAGTACATCTTATCTCCATCTTCATCTCCATCTCTGTCTAGCTCTTGCTCTTTCTCCCTCCATCCATTTCTCTTCTATATGGTAATTTTTCATGGAGCATTATATTATTAGAATGTTTCAGTATTAACCTTTCAAAATCTGACTTTGTATGTCTATATAATATTTCATTTAGTAGAATATCATAATTGTCTTGAATAGTCCTTATTATACATACAGATTGTTTTCAGGTATTTAGAATTATAAATGAATTGGCTGTGAACATTCTTAATATAAATATTTGGCTTCTTCTCAGTATTTCCTTAGGATTGATTCCTCTAAGTGAGGGTATGAACTTTGAAAGGCTAAATGCTTTTCAGAAAGCTTGTGCCAGTGTACCTTGCGCCTGCAATTAATGTGAATGCTGGCATCACTGCATCTTTTCCCCTGAGCTTAATAGACTCAGTGGTTTATTTCATATTTGTTGAGAGAGTTATAAGGGACTATTTCCAAATGTTTGAATTGGCTTATCTATTGCGGACCATAGTTGGCACATACACATTAAATGTTGATTTTGTTAGCCAAAATAGATATTTGTTTTGTATACTATGTGCCAGGTACTTAGGAATGTGCCCCCTTTATCAAGAGCAGTGAGGTGAGAAAACATGAAGGGATAAGTTGAGAGAACATAGTCAGTATTAAAAACCCATTATGACCTCATATAACTTTTCTAGGCTTCAGTTACCTCAGCTCTAAATTCAGATTACTGAAGTATATGTGTAGCTCTTAATATTTTATGCTCAGAAGTCTTGAGTAGCTAATAAAGGCTGTGAAACTTTCATTAGAACACACACACACACATACACACACACATACAAATTAACAGGTGCTTCAAGAACTTCTAGGAAATCTATGGATCTCTATTCTAAGCTCACCTGAACTTGAGGAGGATAGAGTCTCTTCTGATTTCACAGGTCTGTAAGTCTAGTATTTTTTTTTTTTTATAAGTCAGATCATATCCTGGCCTAAATTTCTTCAATGTCTTCCCATTGAAATTTTAATCAAACTCATTACCAATCATTGCCGGCACAACACAGATCTGACCCCTCTTTGATCTAACCATTTCCCAGTTTGTTCTTTGGTTGCCTTGCTCCAGCCACACATTGTTTATTTACAAAGAAGAACAGATTTTATTAATGGTATTCTTGACATATGAAAAAAGCTTATATTTAAAGTGTAACATTTGATAAATTGTGATGCTTGTGTGGACATTTAAAATCATCACAGTTTAGATTCTAAGCACCTCTGTCACCTCCTAGAATTTCTGTGTTCCCATTTGCAGTCTTTCTTCCCATGCCTCCCCACCTCTCCGCATCTTGAGATAATCACTGATCTGCCTTCTTTCAGTATAGAGTAGTTTCACTTGCTAAAATTTTATGTAAAAGGAAGCATATAGCATGTGCTGTCTGTTTTGGCTTTTTGTCATTCAGCATAATTATTTTGAGATTCATTTGTGCTGTGGTATTCCATGTATCATTCGATTTTATAACTGAATGCTATTTCAGTATACGGATATACCACAATCTGTTTATACATTTATTGTTAGTGGACATTTGCTTTCTTTGTAGGTTTTGGCTATTATAAATAAAGTTGCTATGAACATTCACATACAAGTCTGGGTATAGACATATGCTTTCATTTCTTTTAGGTAAATAAATAGGTATAACATGGTTGGGTATTGGTAATATATCATAGACTAATATATAATAGTGAGAATGCTTCCCGAAGAGGATTCTTCAATTACTTACATTCTGGAGTGTTTGATTAGACCTGAGAAGTTCGATGTTTGTTTTCTTATATACATAATATATTCTGCCCCTGATTCAAAGTTGTTCAAGTGAAATCTTTGTATGATGTACCTCCCCTTCTAGTCTTATTTTGAGTCATTTTGAGCCTTAATAATCTTAACCATAGTTCTTTGGCACTTCTCTACCCACAGTAAGCTACAAAATATTTGTAATGAGTTCTGTGATAGATAAAGTTGGTAAATAATGGAATACATTTAAATGATGATGATTGTGTCTAATATATTCTTGGATGCTTGGTTTTGTGCCTCAACAATACTATCATTGGGTTCAGGTAGTATACAAAAGAAAGAACATCTGGTAGTTTATGTTTTATGTGTAGTATAAGTCAGTTGCCCTCTAACATCAGTTGACATAATAATGATAGTCTCCGTAGCAGAATTATAGGCTGGCAGCCGTCATTTGCCTAGTGGTCCAGTTAAATAATTTCTAATCATTTTTGGTCAATCTTAATAGATTCTTGTGTGAATAAGGCAAAAGTTGAAGAAAGTGAACAAAAAGCAGCAGAATTCTCAAAGAAGGTAAGGCTTATAAAATATTGGCCTTAATTATTAAATGTATAAGTTAATCATAACACGTATTCCACCTTGTTTCCTTCTGTGAGGCCTTATACATGTTATTTCAGTTACATGGTCCTTCATGTTTTTAAAGTCAGACACAGCCACAGAATACTGATTTCTTTCCTGATAAGATAATGTTGCTACCATTCCCTGCTCATCACCTTTAATCCAGAAGGAAGAAAAACACGAATCATATCCTAGTAAAGTGATAAATGAAATAAAATTAGGTTGCTAGAAGCATATAGTTAGAAATAGTCAACCAAAAACACATTTTGCCATTGCTTTCCTGCGGGTCTCACTTAACAATAGTTCCTTGGAGAACTGCAAGGTGTTTAGCTAATCTTATCTGTCATGTTCTTTAAGTCAGTGCTATTGGTAGCAACAAAATGATGTGGTATTTGCTTTCTCTCTATCTCTTTCTGCTTAGACTTATCTGTGAATTTTATAATTATCATTTATGAAATGCTGCTGCTACTTCATGTATGTAGGCTTGGTGGCATTTGAGGTTCCTCTTTGTGTAATGCCTTAGGTGAATGTCAGCATTATGAATATCTAAATTTAATTTAGATCTCAGATATCCCTTGTTTCCTGAAAACTTGGCTACAGTTTTATAAGGTTCTACCAAAAGTTGCATTTTATGGTTCTAGATCCTACAAAGCATTAATACAGTATTTCTCTCCTTCTGACAGCAGGAAAAGGATTGAAGCCCAAGTCTAAAAAGCTCTCTAGTTCTTAGCCTTATGACGGCAAGATAAAGTGCTTACATATTGCTGACTCTTCAAAGTTATGACTTACCTTGGAGATTAGATAATCGCTTTTGCTATTACTCTAGAAACTATAGAGTATTAGTGAAATTACTTCAGGGCATCTGAGGAAATGACTTTGCTTTTTGAGTTACTAGAATGGATTTTAAGAGTGTGGGCATAAAATGTTGCCCATAAAATGGACATAAAATGTTTGTGTGAAGCTGTCATTTATATTATTGAAAGAAAATGCACACTTTTTGATTAGTATACCTTTATATTTCTTAATGTTCTTGTTTTAAGTTGCATATTTAAAATTCCCTTTGAAAATCTTAGGAGCTCTTTAATTTATGTCTTGCACTGTGATTAGACACCACAAGACTGGAGCAATTTGTGATGATCTATCTGGTAAAAATTTCTGTAAGCATCTATTATTGGGAAAGGAGTCCTGAAATAATAAAGACATTTCAGTGTTTGATGCTTCATTCTCCTCACCAAAATTTGAAATGGAAACTGGTATGGTTTCCCAGTTCTTGTCTGCATGCCTTCTCTTATTCAGGGTGATTTGAAGAGGCAGTACAGAATATTAAAAAAAGGCGGGGGGAACAGCTAGAATGAGAAGCAGTAGTTATAAGATCTGATTTCAGCATTTTCGCTAATTAGCTGTGACTTTAAGTAAGCCATTTACTATCCTTGGATCTTATTTGCTTCATCATTAAAAGGAGCAAATAAGGTTAGTGGACTCATAAGAAGTCTTCCACGGAGAAGGCAATGGCACCCCACTCCAGTACTCTTGCCTGGAAAATCCCATGGATGGAGGAGCCTGGTGGGCTGCAGTCCATGGGGTCGCTAAGAGTCGGACACGACTGAGCGACTTAACTTTCACTTTTCACTTTCACGCATTGGAGAAGGAAATGGCAACCCACTCCAGTATTCTTGCCTGGAGAATCCCAGGGACGGCGGAGCCTGGTGGGCTGCCGTCTATGGGGTCGCACAGAGTCAGGCACGACTGAAGCGACTTAGCAATAGCAGCAGCAGCAGCAAGAAGTCTTCAGCTCAAATAACTCAGGCTTCTCCTATTCCTACTCAATGGGTTTACAGATAAAGATCATTTTAACTTATAAGCAGAAACATTGTGTGCCTCTCCTTAAGTGTACTAATAAACCATTTGTAGAGCAAAATTGTGTGCAGTGTGCTTGTGTGGACAGCATGGTTGAGAAGCACACAGATAAGTCTGGCAAGGAGTCTGGTAGTATAGATTCAGATCAATCTTAACAGGGAGACTAATGCAGTTGGAAAAGCTCCATCTTCTCAGTGACCTAGGAAATAAGGTCATTTGCTGACACTGAAGGATCTGGGATAGGTTTGAAATGTAAAGAGATTAGAAATCATTTGGACCAACCTCTGTGGGACATTTTCCTGGGATTCAAGTAGAGATGAATAAAAGAAGTAAGTAGTTAGGCAGGTTTGACCCAAATACTATTATCCAATTTGCTGTTTCTTCAGACTGGATCTGAATAGCATTTTATAATTTCCAAAGGTCAAATCTACTATGAGGAGGAATATTTATTAATAGCGGGCACACTTTTTCAGTTGTTCCACAAAACTCTAAAGAGAGTTCTCAGTAGTAAGATATATCACTTTTAAAAACATAAATAACATATTAGTAATGTATCGACTTCTAAATGACTTGAAGTGATGGGGACAATGCAATGAAAGGCAGGCGTTCTATAGCTGGATATGAGTGCTATTCACTTATAGTATGTAGGCTTATTAGGGTCAGAGATCTGACCTAGTTAAGGGCTGCGCAGCCTGCAGTGAGCGGATAGTCACCATCTGATGGTCCCTTAGGTTTACCACTCTGTAACTGAAACTCTCATTTGCCCTATTGTAACATTCTGTGCCAGTGTTTTGGCTAACCGTCTGAATGACAATGCTGTTAGGGCGTATATCATTCTACTGTCAGATTTTGTGGAGAATCACTTTTTGAATTTATTTTACTACAATTAAGACTGTAATGCAAATAGCCTATTTTGTATTAATATACATGCATGTGAGCATTCTAGAAGTGCTATCTCTTTTCAGGATTAAACATATTTTTAAGGAGTTGGACTGCTTGATGCCTAATTTTTAGGTTTCATTTTCGAATTAAATACACTTAAAAGTATGGGATGGAACAAAAACCACACAATTCTAAAACTTAACATTTAGTAACAAAACAACAAAAATGTCTGCTATATATGAAGAGAGCCTTCTTAGTCCAGCATTTAAAGTTTTGTTTTATATTTTTTTTTCAGAAGTTAAAATGGGTTTATTTACATTGTGTTGGGGACATATTTCTCCTCTACTAGCACCCTATCCCCACAGACGTGCTTAATTGCCATAAAAATAATCAAGAGCTCTGATTTTCTGAGTGACCTAAGAAATTTAAGAAGCAAATGCCACTCCACTTATTTAATACATAGTGTTGTTGAAAGTTTTCTCAAAACTGCATTACTAAGTGTGCATTTATGGTGATGATCATTGCAGTTCGATGAAGAATTCACAGCTCGACAGGAAGCTCAAGCTGAGCTTCAAAAAAGAGAAGAAAAAATCAAAGAACTTGAAAAAGAAATCCAGCAACTTCGAACCCAGGTAATGAGACAAGATACAGATTTTGTGTCATGTCACAGTGAGTTCGATGGTAGAAAATTATCTTGTTCGATGGGAGGAAAAATTTAACCAGAAGCAGACTTTTTGGCAGTTTCCCCATTTTAATTGAAATGACTACAGATTTTATTTTCTAGGACAATAAATCATTTTAATGTTTGGATAAAAATAAAGCATTCGTTGCATAAGTTGCCCTGAATATTTTTAACGGAATATATTACACAAGCAAGACTCTTTTTGAGATGAAATTTTCATAATGATTTGAAAAAGTTGAATG
>NW_017206982.1:0-4629 GCF_001704415.2 Capra hircus | reverse complement strand
GAAATTCTTTCCCGACCACGCAGGGAAAGGATCCTCCTCTCGAGCTAGGAGGCGGAAACGGGGCTCCTCTGAATGTGGGCGGGACTCTCTTGCTTCCTCTCGAGTGGAGACGGGTATGTCGGGGAATTTCTTGAGTTGCAGCAAGGGTGTGAAGGACCCTTTGGAAGTTCCAGAGGTTAGGTGTGATTAGCCTCGAGACGCCTCAGCGGAAATGGGCCTCATCTCGCCTGGAGGGGAGAACCTCCTGGATTTTCTAGAGTTGCTGCAGGTGCTCTCGACTTACGACGGGACCTCAGGGACCCGCTCTGCTCGCCTCAGGAAAGGCCTGTCCCCATGCGAGTTGCTCGGGGGCCTCTATTGATTCCTCTCCCGTCTATGCCGGGGCCTGAGACCTTGTGTGGAGTCGGTGCCGGAACCTGAGGATTCCTCTCCAGTTCTGACATGGTTCTTGGGGGTACTTCTGGAGTCTCCCAGGGGAGTCAGTCCTCGTCGCGAGTGTGGCGTGCACGTGCGCTTTCCTCCCGAGCTGTAGAGCAGTGTCACGCTTCCCTTTGTGTGGATCCGGGGATCTGTGGCTTTCTCTGTAGGCTTTCCCACGAGGCTTTCCCACTAGGCTTTTCACAGGGCTGTCCCACGTGCCACCGAGGACTGAGTCGATCCTCGGCTTGAAAGTCGAGGCATTGGGGGGAAAACAGGTTTCTCTGGAATCGACTGACACATCTGGGGGCTCTGGGAATGGTGGCACGACCCTGAGTTCCTCTCGCCTTTCCTGTGGAGAGCTCTTCTTGAGATGCGACGGATCGCCGGAAATTCTTTCCCGACCACGCAGGGAAAGGATCCCTCCTCTCGAGCTATGAGACTGAAACGGGGCTCTTCTGGTTTGGGCGGGACTCTTGTGCTTCCATTCGAGTGGAAACGGGTATGTCGGGGAACTTATTGAGTTGCAGCAAGGGTGTGAAGGGCCCTTTGGAAGTTCCAGAGGTTAGGTGTGATTAGCCTCGAGATGCCTCAGCGCAAATGGGTCTCATCTCGCCTGGAGGGGAGAACCTCCTGGATTTTCTCGAGTTGCGGCAGGTGCTCTCGACTTACTACGGGGACCTCAGGGACCCGCTTTGGTGGCCTCAGGAAAGGCCAGTCCCCATGCGAGTTGCTCGGGAGCCTCTCGTGATGTCTCTCCCTCTCCAGTGTGTCTTGAATCATGACTGGCCTTTCCTGAGGCCACCAGAGCGGGTCCCTGCGGTCCCCGTCGTAAGTCGAGAGCACCTGCCGCAACTGGAGAAAATCAAGGATGTTCTCCCCTCCAGGCAAAATGAAGCCTATTTCCGCTGACACATCTCAAGGCTAAGCACACTTAAACTCTGGAACTTCCAAAGGGTCCTTCACACCCTTGCAGCAAATCAAGAAGTTCCCCGACATACCCGTCTCCACTCAAGAGGAAGCACGATAGTTCCGCCCGCATCCAGAGGAGCCCCGTTTCCCCCTCATAGCTCGAGAGGAGGGATCCTTTCCCTGTGCGGTCGGGAAAGAATTCCCGGCGTTCCCGTCGCATCTCAAGAGGAGGCGTTCTCCACAGGAAAGGTGAGAGGAACTCCAGGGACATGCCACCATTCTCCGAGTCCCCAGATGTTTCAGTCTATTCCAGGGAAACCTGTTTCCCCGCACTGACTCGACTTTCAAGCCAAGGATCGACTCACACCACTGTGGCACGTGGGACAGCCCTGTGGCAAAGCCTCGTGGGAAAGCCTCGTGGGAAAGCCTTGAGGGAAAGCCACAGATCCCTTGATCCACGCGAAGGTAAGAGCGACACTGCTGCTACAGCACGGGAGGAAAGCACACGTGCATGCCCCACTCGAGACGGACTGACTCCCCTGGGGAGACTCCAGAAGTACACCAAGATCCATGTCAGCACTGGAGAGGAATCCTCAGGTTACTGCACCGACTCTATGTAAGGTCTGAGGCCCCGGCATCGACGGGAGAGGAATCCGGAGAGGGCCCGAGCAACTCGCATGGGGGACTGGAATTTCCTGAGGCCACCAGAGCGGATCCCTGAGGTCCCCGTCGTAAGTCGAGAGCACCTGCCGCAACACGGTAAAATCCAGGTGGTTCTCCCCTCCAGGCAAGATGAGGCCCGTTTCCCCTGAGGTGTCTCGAGGCTAATCACACGTGACCTCTGGAACTTCCAAAGAGTCTTTCACAGTCATGCTGCAACTCAAGAAGTTCCCCCGACATACCCGTCTCCACTCAGAGGAAGCACGAGTGTCCCGGCCACATCCAGAGGAGCTCCGTTTCCGGCCTGCTGCGAGCTCGAGATGTGCGATCCTTTCCATGATTGGTTGGGAAAGAAATGCCCGGCATTCCCATCGCATCTCAAGAGGAGGCGCTCTCCAAAGGAAAGGGGAGAGGAACTACAGGGTCGTGCCACCATTCCGAGACTCACCCAGATGTCTCAGTCCATTCCACAGGAACCTGTTTTCCCTGCACTGCCTTGGCCTTCATGCCGAGGATCGACTCACACCACCGTCACACGTGGGACAGCCCTGTGGGAAAGCCTAGAGGGAAAGACTCGAGGGAAAGCCACAGATCCCTTGGTCCAGGGATGGGGAAGCGTGACACTGCTGCTACAGCATGGAGGAAATGTCACGCTCATGCCCCCCACTCGAGACGAGGCCTGACTCCCTTGTGGAGACTCGAGAAGTACCACAAAATCCATGTCAGCACTGGAGAGGAATCCTCAGGTTCCGGCCCCGACTCCACACAAGGTCTTAGGCCCGGCCTCGAGGCTAATCACACCTAACCTATGGAACTTCCAAAGGGTCCTTCACACCCTTGCTGCAACTCAAGAATTTCCCTGACATACCCGTCTCCACTCGAGAGGAAGCACGAGATTCCCGCCCACATCTAGAGGAGCCCCGTTTCCGCCTCCTAGCTCGAGAGGAGGGATCCTTTCCCTGTGTTCTCGGGAAAGAATTCCCGGCGTTCCCGTCGCATCTCAAGAGGAGGCCCTCTCCACAGGAAAGGCGAGCGGAACTCCAGGGTGTGCCACCAATCTGATAGTCCCCCAGAGGTCTCAGTCCATTCCAGGGAAACCTGTATTCCCTGCACTGCCTCGAATTTCAAGCCGAGGATCGACTCACACCACGTTGGCACGTGGACAGCCCTGTGGAAAAGCCTCGTGGGAAAGCCTTGTGGAAAAGACTCGAGGAAAAGCCACTGATTCCTTGATCCACTCGACGGGAAACATGACACTGCTGCCCCATCTCGGCAGGAAAGCGCACTTGCATGCCCCCAAACGAGACGAGGACTGACTCCCCAAGGGAGACTCCAAAAGTACCCCAAAATCCATGTCAGCACTGGAGAGGAATGCTCAGGTTCCGGCACCGACTCTACACAAGGTCTTAGGCCCCGGCACCGACGGGAGAGGAGGCCCTAGAGGCCCCCGAATTACTCGCATGGGGACTGGCCTTTCCTGAGGCCACCAGAGCGGGTCCCTGAGGTCCCCATTGTAAGTCGAGAGCACCTGCCGCACCTCGAGAAAATCCAGGAGGTTCTCCCTTCCAGGCGAGATTAGGCCCATTTCCGCTGAGGCATCTCGAGGCTAATCACACCTAACCTTTTGACTTTCCAAAGTGTCCTTCACACCCTTCCTGCAACTCAAGAAGTTCCCCAACATACCCGTCTCCACTGGAGAGGAAGCACGAGAGTCCCGCCCTCATCCAGAGGAGCCCCGTTTCCGCCTCATAGCTCGAGAGCAGGGATATTTCCCGGCGTGGTCGGGAAAGAATTCCCGGCGTACCCGTCGCATCTCAAGAGGAGGCGCTCTCCACAGGAAAGGCGAGAGGAACTCCAGGGTCGTGCCACCATTCCCAGAGTCCCCCAGATGTCTCAGTCCATTCCAGGGAAACCTGTTTTCCCTGCACTGCCTCGACTTTCAAGCCGAGGATCGACTCACACCACGGTGGCACGTGGGACAGCCCTGTGGGAATGCCTCGAGGGAAAGCTCGTGGGAAAGCCTCGAGGGAAAGTTGCAGATCCCTTGATCCACGCGAAGGGAAGCATGACACTGGTGCTACATCTCGGGAGGAAAGCGCACGTGCATGCCCCCACTCGAGACGAGGACTGACTCCCCAGGGGAGACTCAGGACGTACCCCAAGATCCATGTCAGGACTGGAGAGGAATCCTCAGGTTCCGGCACCGACTCCACACAAGGTCTTAGGACCCGGCATCGACAGGAGAGGAATCCCGAGAGGCCCCGAGCAACTCGCATGGGGAATGGCCTTTCCTGAGGCCACCAGAGCATGTCCCTGAGGTCCCCGTCGTCGTAAGTGGAGAGAAACTGCTGCAACTCGAGAAAATCCAGAAGGTTCTCCCCTCCAGAGAGAGATGAGGCCCTTCCAATGAGGCCTCTCGAGGCTAATCACACCTAACCTCTGGAACTTCCAAAGGGTACATCACCCACTTGTTGCAACTCAAGAAGTTCCCCGACATAACCGTCTCCACTTGAGAGAAAGCTCGAGCCTCCGCCGACCTCCAGGAGCCCGTTTCCGCCTCCTAGCTTCGAGAGGAGGGATCCTTTCCCTGCGTGTTCGGGAAAGAATTCCCGGCGTTTCCATCGCATCTCTCAGAGGAGG
>NW_017206981.1:0-4631 GCF_001704415.2 Capra hircus | reverse complement strand
CGAGGCAGGGCCTGGGAAACAGGCTTCCCTGGAATGGACTGAGACATCTGGGGGACTCTAGGAATGGTGCACGACCCTGGATTTCCTCTCGCCTTTCCTGTGTAAAGCGCCCCCTCTTGAGATGTGACGGGAACGCCGGGAATTCTTTTCCGAACACGCAGGGAAAGGATCCCTCCTGTCGGGCTAGGAGGAGGAAAAGGGCTCCTCTGGATGTAGGCGGGACTCTCTGCTCCCTCTCGAGTGGAGACGGGAATCTCGCGGAACTTTTGATTTGGAGCAAGGGTGTGAAGGACCCTTTGGAAGTTCCAGAGTTTAGGTGAGAATAGCCTCGAGACGCCTCAGCGGAAATGGCCTCATCTCGCCTGGAGGGGAGAACCTCCTGGATTTCGAGTTGCAGCAGGTGCTCTCGACTTAAGACGGGGACCTCAGGGACCCTGGGTGGCCTCGGGAAAGGCCAGTCCCCATGCGAGTTGCGGGGGCCTCTCGGGATTCCTCTCCCATCGATGCCAGGGCCTAAGACCTTGTGTGGAGTCGGTGCCGGAACCTGAGGATTCCTCTCCAGTGCTGACATGGATCTTGGGGTACTTCTGGAGTCTCCCAGGGGAGTCAGTCCTCGTCTCGAGTGGGGGCATGCACGTGGCTTTCTTCACGAGCTGTAGCAGAAGTGTCACCCTTCCCTTCGCGTGGATCAACGGATCTGTGGCTTTCCCCGAGGCTTTCCCACGAGGGTTTCCCACGAGGCTTTCCCACAGGGCTGTCCCACGTGCCACCGTGGTGTGAGTCGATCCTCGGCTTGAAAGTCGAGGCAGTGCAGGGAAAACAGGTTTCCCTGGAATGGACGGAGACATCTGGTTGACTCTGGGAATGGTGGCACGACCCTGGAGTTCCTCTCGCCTTTCCTGTGGAGAGCGCCTCCTCTTGAGATGCGACGGGAACGCCGGGAATTCTTTCCCGACAACGTAGGGAAATGATCCCTCCTCTCGAGCTAGGAGGCGTAAACGGGGCTCCTCTGGATGTGGGCAGGACTCTCGTGCTTCCTCTCGAGTGGAGACGGGTATGTCGGGAACTTGTTGAGTTGCAACAATGGTGTGAAGGACCCTTTGGAAGTTCCAGAAGTTAGGTGTGATTAGCCTCGAGACGCCTCAGCGGAAATGGGCCTCAACTCGCCTGGAGGGGAGCACCTCCTGGATGTTCTCGAGTCGCGGCAGGTGCTCTCGTCTTACAACGGGGACCTCAGGGACCCGCTCTGGTGGCCTCAGGAAAGGCCAGTCCCCATGCGAGTTGCTCGGGGCCTCTCAGGATTCCTCTCCCGTCGATGCTGGGGCCTAAGATCTTGTGTGGAGTGGGTGCCGGAACCTGAGGATTCCTCTCCAGTGCTGACGTGGATCTTGGGGTACTTTCTGGAGTCTCCCCAGGGGATACAGTCCTCGTCTCGAGTGGGGGCATGCACGTACGCTTTCCTCCGGAGCTGTAGCAGCAGTGTCGCGCTTCCCTTCGCATGGATTAAGGGATCTGTGGCTTTCCCTCGAGGCTTTCCCACGAGGCTTTCCAAAGAGGCTTTCCACGAGGCTTTCCCACAGGGCTGTCCCACGTGCCACCGTAGTGTGTGTCAATCCTCGGCTTGAAAGCCGAAGCAGTGCAGGGAAAACAGGTTTCCCTGGAATGGACGGAGACATCTGGGGGACTCTGGGAATGGTGGCACGACCCTGGAGTTCCTCTCGCCTTTCCTGTGGAGAGTGCCTCCTCTTGAAATGTGACGGGAACGCCGGGAATTATTTCCCGACCACGCAGGGAAAGGATCCCTCCTCTCGAGCTATGAGGCGGAAACGGGGATCCTCTGGATGTGGGCGGGACTCGTGTGCTTCCTCTCGAGTGGAGACGGGTATGTCGGGGAACTTCTTGTGTTGCAGCAAGGGTGTGAAAGACCCTCTGGAAGTTTCAGAGTTTTGGTGTGAAAAGCCTCGAGACACCTCAGCGGAAATGGGCCTCATCTCGCCTGGAGGGGAGAACCTCCTGGATTTTCTCGAGTTGCAGCAGGTGCTCTCGACTTAAGACGGGGACCTCAGGGACCCGCTCTGGTGGCCTCAGGAAAGGCCAGTCCCCATGCGAGTTGGCTCGGGTCCTCTCGGGATTCTCTCCCATCGATGCTAGGGCCTAAGGCCTTTGTGTGGAGCCGGTGCCGGAACCTGAGGATTCCTCTCCAGTGCTGACATGAATCTTGGGGTACTTCTGGAGTCACCCCAGGGGAGTCAGTCCTCGTCTCGAGTGGGGGCATGCACGTGGGCTTTCTTCACGTGCTGTAGCAGAAGTGTCACACTTCCCTTCACGTGGATCAACGGATCTGTGGCTTTCCCTCGAGGCTTTCGCACGAGGCTTTCCCACGAGGCTTTCCACAGGGCTCCACGTGCCACCGTGGTGTGAGTCGATCCTCGGCTTGAAGGTCGAGGCAGTGCTGGGAAAACAGTTTTCCCTGGAATGGACTGAGACATCTGGGGGACTCTGGGAATGTGGCACGACCCTGGAGTTCCTCTCGCCTTTCCTGTGGAGAGCGCCTCCTCTTGAGATGCGACGGGAACGCCGGGAATTCTTTCCCGACCACACAGGGAAAGGATCCCTCCTCTCGAGCTAGGAGGCGGACACGGGGCTCCTCTGGATGTAGGCGGACTCTCGTGCTCCCTCTCGAGTGGAGACGGGAATCTCGCGGGAACTTCTTGAGTTGGAGCAAGGGTGTGAAGGACCCTTTGGAAGTTCCAGAGTTTAGGTGTGAATAGCCTCGAGACGCCTCAGCGGAAATGGGCCTCATCTCGCCTGGAGGGGAGAACCTCCTGGATTTTCTCGAGTTGCAGCAGGTGCTCTCGACTTAAGACGGGGACCTCAGGGACCCGCTCTGGTGGCCTCAGGAAAGGCCAGTCCCCATGCGAGTTGCTCGGGGGCCTCTCGGGATTCCTCTCCCATCGATGCCAGGGCCTAAGACTTTGTGTGGAGTCGGTGCCGGAACCTGAGGATTCCTCTCCAGTGCTGACATGGATCTTGGGGTACTTCTGGAGTCTCCCCAGGGGAGTCAGTCCTCGTCTCGAGTGGGGCATGCACGTGGGCTTTCTTCACGAGCTGTAGCAGAAGTGTCACCCTTCCCTTCGCGTGGATCAACGGATCTGTGGCTTTCCCTCGAGGCTTTCCCACGAGGTTTCCCACGAGGCTTTCCCACAGGGCTGTCCCACGTGCCACCGTGGTGTGAGTCGATCCTCGGCTTGAAAGTCGAGGCAGTGCAGGGAAAACAGTTTCCCTGGAATGGACGAGACATCTGGGGACTCTGGGAATGGTGGCACGACCCTGGAGTTCCTCTCGCCTTTCCTGTGGAGAGCGCCTCTCTTGAGATGCGACGGGAACGCCGGGAATTCTTTCCCGACAACGCAGGGAAAGATCCCTCTCTCGAGCTAGGAGGCGTAAACGGGGCTCCTCTGGATGTGGGCGGACTCTCGTGCTTCCTCTCGAGTGGAGACGGGTATGTCGGGGAACTTGTTGAGTTGCAACAATGGTGTGAAGGACCCTTTGGAAGTTCCAGAAGTTTAGGTGTGATTAGCCCTCGAGACGCCTCAGCGGAAATGGGCCTCATTCGCCTGGAGGGGAGCACCTCCTGGATGTTCTCGAGTCGGCGGGCAGGTGCTCTCGACTTACAAGGGGACCTCAGGGACCCGCTCTGGTGGCCTCAGGAAAGGCCAGTCCCCATGCGAGTTGCTCGGGGCCTCTCAGGATTCCTCTCCCGTCGATGCTGGGCCTAAGATCTTGTGTGGAGAGGGTGCCGGAACCTGAGGATTCCTCTCAGTGCTGACGTGGATCTTGGGGTACTTCTGGAGTCTCCCCAGGGGATACAGTCCTCGTCTCGAGTGGGGGCATGCACGTACGCTTTCCTCCGGAGCTGTAGCAGCAGTGTCGCGCTTCCTTCGCATGGATTAAGGGATCTGTGGCTTTCCTCGAGGCTTTCCCACGAGGCTTTCCAAGAGGCTTTTCCCACGAGGCTTTCCCACAGGGCTGTCCCACGTGTCCACCGTGTGTGTGTCAATCCTCGCTTGAAAGCCGAAGCAGTGCAGGGAAAACAGGTTTCCCTGGAATGGACGGAGACATCTGGGGGACTCTGGAATGGTGGCACGACCTGGAGTTCCTCTCGCCTTTCCTGTGGAGAGGCGCCTCCTTGAGATGCGACGGAACGCCGGGAATTCTTTCCGACCACGCAGGGAAAGGATCCCTCCTCTCGAGCTAGGAGGCGGACACGGGGCTCCTCTGGATGTAGGCGGGACTCTCGTGCTCCCTCTCGAGTGGAGACGGGGAATCTCGGGAACTTCTTGAGTTGGACCAAAGGGTGTGAAGGAACCTTTGGAAGTTCCAGAGTTTAGGTGTGAATAGCCTCGAGACGCCTCAGCGGAAATGGGCCTCATCTCGCCTGGAGTGGGAGAACCTCCTGGATTTTCTCGAGTTGCAGGCAGGTGCTCTCGACTTACGCCGGGACCTCAGGGACCCGCTCTGGTGGCCTCAGGAAAGGCCAGTCCCCATGCGAGTTGCATGGGGCCGCTCGGGATTCCTCTCCCGACCGATGCCGGGGGCCTAAGATCTTGTGTGGAGTGGGTGCAGAAACC
>NW_017206980.1:0-4633 GCF_001704415.2 Capra hircus | reverse complement strand
TGGGAAAAAGGGAAGCGCGACACTGCTGCTACAGCTCGGGAGGAAGCGCACGTGCATGCCCCCACTCCAGACGAGGACTGACTTCCCTGGGGAGACTCCAGAAGTACCCAAGATTCATGTCCAGTACTGGAGCGGAATCCTCAGGGTTCCGGCACCGACTCCACACAAGGTCTTAGGCCCCGCATCGACGGGAGAGAAATCCCGAAAGGCCCAAGCAACTCGAATGGGACTGGCCTTTCCTGAGGCTCCAGGGGGTCCCTGTGGTCCCCGTCGCAAGTCGAGAGCACCTGCCGCAAGTCGAGAAAATCCAGGAGGTTGTCCCTCCAGGCGAGATGAGGCCCATTTCCGCTGAGGCGACTCGAGGCTAATCACACCTAACCTCTGGAACTTCCAAAGGGTCCTTCACAGCTTGCTGAACTCAAGAAGTTCCCCGACATACCCGTCTCCAGTCAAGGGGAAGCACGAGAGTCCCGCCCACATCCAGAAGAGCCCCGTTTCCGCCTCCTAGCTCGAGGAGGTATCATTTCATTTCGTGGTCGGCAAAAGAATTCCGCGTTCCCGTCGCATCTCAAGAGGAGGCGCTCTCCACAGGAAAGGCGAGAGGAACTCAGCGTCGTGCCACCATTTCCAGAGTCCCCAAGATGTCTCAGTCCATTCCAGGGAAACCTGTTTTCCCTGCACTGCCTCGACTTTCAAGCCGAGGATCGACATCGACACACACCACGGTGGCACGTGGAACAGCCCTTTGGGAAAGCCTCGAGGGAAAGGCACAGATTCCTTGACCCATGCGAAGAGAAGCGTGACACTGCTGCTACAGCTCGGGAGGAAAGCGTACGTGCAGGCGCCCACTCGGGACGAGGACACACTCCCCTGGGGAGACTCCAGAAGTACCCCAAGATCCATTTCAGCACTGGAGAGGAATCCTCAGGTTCCGGCACCGACTCCACACAAGGTCTTAGGCCCGGTATCGAAGGGGAGGAATCCCGAGAGGCCCCGAGCAACTCGCATGGGTACTGGCCTTTCCTGGGGCCACCAGAGCGGGTCCCTGTGTTCCCCGTCCTAAGTCCAGAGCACCTGCCGCAACTTGAGAAAATCCAGGAGGTTCTCCGTTCCAGGCGAGATGAGGCCCATTTCCGCTGAGCTGTTTCAAGGCTAATCACACCTAACCTCTGGAACTTACAAAGGGTCCTTCACACCCTTCCTGCAACTCAAGAAGTTCCCGGACATACCCGTCTCCACTCGAGAGGAAGCACGAGCGTCCGCCCACGTCCAGAGGAGCCCCGTTACCGCCTCCTAGCTCGAGAGGAGGGATCCTTTCCCTGCAGGGTCGGGAAGAATTCCTGGCGTTCCCGTGGCATCTCAAGAGGCAGCGCTCTCCACATGAAAGGCGAGAGGGAATCAAGGGTCGTGGCACCATTCCCAGAGTCCCCCAGATGTCTCAGTCCATTCCAGGGAAACCTGTTTTCCCTGCACTGCCTGGACGTTCAAGCCGAGGATCGACTCACACCATCGGTGGCACGTGGGACAGCCCTGTGGGAAAGCCTCGTGGGAAAGCCTCGTGGGAAAGCCTCGAGGGAAAACCTCGAGGGAAAGCCACAGATCCCCTTGATCCACGCGAAGGGAAGCGTGACAGTGCTGCTACAGCTCGGGAGGAAAGCGCACGTGCACGCCCCCACTCGAGACGAGGACTGACTCCCCTGGGGAGACTCCAGAAGTACCCCAGGATCCATGTCAGCACTGGAGAGGAATCCTCAGGTTCCGGCACCGACTCCACACAAGGTCTTAGGCCCGGCATCGACTGGAGAGGAATCCTGAGAGGGCCCCGAGCAATTCGAAAGGGGACTGGCCTTTCCTGAGGCCACCAGAGCGGGTCCCTGAGGTCCCCGTCGTAAGTCGAGAGCACCTGCCGCAACTCGAGAAAATCCAGGAGGTTCTCCCCTCCAGGCGAGATGAGGCCCATTTCCGCTGAGGCGTCTCGAGGCTAATCACATCTAACATCTGGAACTTCCAAAGGGTCATTCACACCCTGCTGCAACTCAAGAAGTTCCCCGACATACCCGTCTCACTCGAGAGGAAGCACGAGAGTCCCGCCCACATCCAGAGGAGCCCCGTTTCCGCCTCCTAGCTCGAGAGGAGGGATCCTTTCCCTGCGTGGTTCGGGAAAGAATTTCCCGGCGTTCCCGTCGCATCTCAAGAGGAGGCGCTCTCCACAGTAAAGGCGAGAGGAACTCGAGGGTCGCTGCCACCATTCCCAGAGTCCCTGGATGTCTCAGTCCATTCCAGGGAAACCTGATTTCCCTGCACTGCCTCGACTTTTCAAGCCAAGGATCGACTCACACCACGGTGGCGCGTGGGACAGCCCTGTGGGAAAGCCTCGTGGGAAAGCTCTTGGGAAAGCCTCGAGGGAAAGCCACAGATCCGTTGATCCAGCGAAGGGAAGGGTGACACTGCTGCTAAAGCTCGGGAGGAAAGCGCACGTGCATGCCCCCACTCGAGTAGAGGACTGACTGCACTGGGAGACGCCAGAAGTACCCCAAGATCCATGTCAGCACTGGAGAGGAATCCTCAGGTTCCAGCACCGACTCCACACGAGATCTTAGGACCCGACATCGACGGGAGAGGAATCCCGACAGGACCCCAAGCAACTTGCATGGGGACTGGCCTTTCCTGAGGCCAACACAGCGGGTCCCTGAGGTCCCGTCGTAAGTTGAGAGCACCTGCCGCAACTCGAGAATATCCAGGGACGTTCTCCCCTCCAGGCGAGATGAGGACCATTTCCACTGATGCGTCTCGAGTCTAATCACATCTAACATCTGGAACTTCCACAGGGTCCTTCACACCCTTGCTGCCACTCAAGAAGTTCCCCGACATACCCGTCTCCACTCGAGAGGAAGCACGAGAGTCCCTCCCACATCCAGAGGAGCCCCGTTTCCACCGCCTAGCCCGAGAGGTGGGATTCTTTCCCTGCGTGGTCGGGAAAGAATTCCCGGCGTTCCCGTCGCATCTGAAGAGGAGGCGCTCTCCACAGGAAAGGCGAGAGGAACTCCAGGGTCGTGTCACCAATCACAGAGTCCCCCAGATGTCTCAGTCCATTCCAGGGAAACCTGTTTTTCCCTGCACTGCCTCGACTTTCAAGCCGAGGATCGACTCACACCACTGTGGCACGTGGAACAGCCCTGTGGGAAAGCCTCGTGGGAAAGCCTCGTTGGAAAGCCTCGAGAGAAAGCCCCTGATCCCTTGATCCACGCGAAGGGAAGCGCGACACTGCTGCTACAGCTCGGAAGGAAAGCGCACGTGCATGCCGCTACTCGAGACGAGGACTGACTCCCCTTGGGAGACTCCAGAAGTACACCAAGATCCATGTCAGCACTGAAGAGGAATCCTCAGGTCCGGCACTGACTCCACACAAGGTCTTAGGCCCAGCATCAACGGGAGAGGAATCCCGAGAGGCCCCCGAGCAACTCGCATGGGGACTGGACTTTCCTGTGGCCACCAGAGCGGGTCCTTGAAGTCCCGTCGTAAGTCGAGAGCACCTGCCGCAACTCGAGAAAATCCAGGGAGGTTCTCCCCTCCAGGCGAGATGAGGCCCATTTCCGATGAGGCGTTTCGAGGCTAATCACACCTAACCTCTGGAACTTCCACAGGGTCCTTCACACCCTTGCTGCAACTCAAGACGTTCCCTTACATACCGGTCTCCACTCGAGAGGAAGCACGATAGTCCCGCCCACATCCAGAGGAGCCCGTTTCTGCCTCCTAGCTTGAGAGGAGGGATCCTTTCCCTGCCTGGTCGGGAAAGAATTCCCGGCGTTCCCGTCGCATCTCAAGAGGAGGCGCTCTCCACAGGAAAGGCGAGAGGAACTCCAGGGTCGTGCCACCATTCCCAGAGTCCCCCAGATGTTTCAGTCCATTCCAGGGAAACCTGTTTCCCTGCACTGCCTCGACTTTCAAGCCGAGGATCGACTCACACCACTGTGGCACGTGGGACAGCCCTGTGGGAAAGCCTCGTGGGAAAGCCTCGTTGGAAAGCCTCGAGAGAAAGCCCCTGACCCCTTGATCCACGCAAAGGGAAGCGTGACACTGCTGCTTCAGCTCGGGAGGAAAGCGCACGTGCATTCCCCACTCGAGACGACGACTGACTCCCCTGGGGAGACTCCAGAAGTACCCCAAGATCCATGTCAGCACTGGAGAGGAATGCTCAGGTTCCGGCACCTACTCCACACAAGATCTAAGCCCCGGCATAGACGGGAGAGGAATCCTGAGAGGCCCCCGAGCAATTCGCAAGGGGACTGGCCTTTCCTGAGGCCACCAGAGCGGGTCCCTGAGGTCCCCGTCGTAAGTCGAGAGCACCTGCGGCAACTCGAGAAAATCCAGGAGGTTCTCCCCTCCAGGCGAGATGAGGCCCATTTCCGCTTAGGCGTCTCCAGGCTAATCACATCTAACATCTGGAACTTCCAAAGGGTCCTTCACACCCTTGCTGCAACTCAAGAAGTTCCCCGACATACCCGTCTCCACTCGAGAGGAAGCACGAGTGTCCCGCCCACATCCAGAGGAGCCCTGTTTCCGCCTCATAGCTCGAGAGATTGATCCTTTCCCTGCATGGTCGGAAAAGAATTCAAGGCGTTTCCAACGCATC
>NW_017206979.1:0-4634 GCF_001704415.2 Capra hircus | reverse complement strand
ACCCCAGGAATTCTTTCCCGACACACAGTGAAAGGATCCCTCGTCTCGAGCTATGAGGGAGAAAAGGGTCTCCTCTGGATGTGGGCGGGACTCTCGTGCTTCCTCTCGAGTGGAGACGGGTATGTCGGGGAACTTCTTGAGTTGCAGCGAGGGTGTGAAGGACCCTTTGGAAGTTCCAGAGGTTAGGTGTGATTAGCTTCGAGACGCCCTCAGCGGAAATGGGCCTCATCTCGCTGGAGGGGAGAACCTCCTGGATTTTACCGAGTTGTGGTAGGTGCTCTCGAGTTACGACGGGGACCTCAGGGACTCGCTCTGGTGGCCTCAGGAAAGGCCAGTCCCCATGCGAGTTACCATGGGGCCTATAGGGATTCCTCTCCCATCGATGCCGGTGCCTAAGACCATGTGTGGAGTCGGGGCCAGACCCTGAGGATGCCTCTCCAGTGCTGACATGAATCTTTCCATACTTCTGGAGTCTCACCAGGGGAGTCAGTCCTCATCTCGTGTGGGGGCATGCACCTGCGATTTCCTCACAAGCTGTAGCAGCAGTGTCACGCGTGCCGACATGTGATTCAAGGGATCAGTCGCTTTGCATCAAGGCTTTCCCATGAGGCTTTCGAACAGGGCTGTCCCACATGTCACGGTGGTGTGAGTCTATCCTCGGCGTGAACGTCGAGGCAGTGAAGGGAAAGCAGGTTCTTCTGGAATGGACGGAGACATCTGG
The DNA here is from genome assembly GCF_001704415.2 of Capra hircus. Classification (NCBI taxonomy): domain Eukaryota; kingdom Metazoa; phylum Chordata; class Mammalia; order Artiodactyla; family Bovidae; genus Capra; species Capra hircus. The sequence goes on along the minus strand of NW_017206979.1, from coordinate 3,913 downwards.
GGGACTCTTGGAATGCTGGCAAGGCCCTGGAGTTCCTCTCGCCTTTCCTGTCGAGAGTGCCTCCTCTTGAGATGCGACGGGAAGCCCGGGAATTCTTTCCCGACGATGAAGGGAAAGGATCCCTCTTCTCGAGCTACGAGCGGAAACGGGGGCTCCGCTGGATGTGGGTGGACCCTCGTCCTTCCTCTCGAGTGGAGATGGGTATGTCGGAGAACTTCTTGAGTTGCAGCAAGGGTGTGAAGGACCCTTTGGAAGTTCCAGAGGTTAGGTGTGGTTAGTCTCGAGATGCCTCAGCAGAAATGGGCCTCATGTCGCCTGGAATGGAGAGGCTCCTGGATATTCCCGAGTTTCAGCAGGTGCTCTCGAGTTACGACGGGGACTTCAGGGACCCGCTCTGGCGGCCGCAGGAAACGCCAGTCATCATGCGTGTTGCTAGGGGGCCTCTCGTGATTCCTCTCCCATCGATGCCGGGGCCTAAGACCTTGTGTGGAGTCGGGGCCGGAAGCTGAGGATTCCTCTCCAGTGCTGACATGGATTTTGTGGTACTTCTCGAGTCTCCACAAGGGAGTCAGGCCTCGTCTCGAGTGGGGGCATGAGCGTGCCTTTCCTCCCATGCTGTAGCAGCAGTGTCACGCTTCCCCATGCCTGGACCAAGGGATCTGTGGCTTTCCCTCGAGTCTTTCCCACTAGGCTTTCCCACAGGGCTGTCCCACGTGTGACGGTGGTGTGAGTCGATCCTCGGCATGAAGGCCAAGGCAGTGCAGGGAAAACAGGTTTCTGTGGAATGGACTGAGACATCTGGGTGAGTCTCGGAATGGTGGCACGACCCTGCAGTTCCTCTCCCCTTTCCTTTGGAGAGCGCCTCCTCTTGAGATGCGATGGGAATGCCGGGAATTCTTTCCCGACCAATCAGGTAAAGGATCGCTCATCTCGAGCTACGAGCCAGAAACGGAGCTCCTCTGGATGTGGCCGGGACACTCGTGCTTCCTCTTGAGTGGAGACGGGTATGTCGGGGTGCTTCTTGAGTTGCAGCATGACTGTGAAAGACTCTTTGGAAGTTCCAGAGGTCACGTGTGATTAGCCTCGAGACACCTCAGGGGAAACGGGCCTCATCTCGCCTGGAGGGGAGAACCGCCTGGATTTTACCGAGTTGCGGCAGGTGCTCTCGACTTACGACGGGGACCTCAGGGACCCGCTCTGGTGACCTCAGGAAAGGCCAGTCCCCATGCGAGTTGCTAGAGGGCCTGTCGCTATTCCACTCCCGTCGATGCCAGGGCCTAAGACCTTGTGTGGAGTCGGGGCCGGAATCTGAGGATTCCTCTCCAAGGCTGACATGAATGTTGGGGTACTTCTGGAGATTCCCAAGGGGAGTCAGTCCTCGTCTCGAGTGGGGCATGCACGTGCGCTTTCCTCCCGTGCTGTAGCAGCAGTGTCACGCTTCCCTTCGCGTGGATCAAGGGATCTGTGGCTTTCCCTCAAGGCTTTCCCACGAGGCTTTCCCACAGGGCCCTCCCACGTGCCACCGTGGTGTGAGTCGATCCTCGGGCTTGAAAGTCGAAGCAGTGCAGGGAAAACAGGATCCTCTGGAATGGACTGAGATATCTGGGGGACTCTTGGAATGGTGGCACGACCCATGAGTTCTTCTCGCCTTTCCTGTGCAGTGGGCCTCCTCTTGAGAAGCGTCGGAAACGTCGGGAATTCTATCCCGAGGAAGCAGGGAAGGATCCCTCATCTTTAGCTTGGAGGCGGAAACGGAGCTCCTCTGGATGTGGCCGGGACCTTCGGGCTTCCTCTGGAGTGGAGACGGGTGTGTCGGGTAACTTCTTGAGTGCAGCTAAGGTGTGAAGGAACCTTTGGAAGTTCCAGAGGTTAGGTGTGATTAGCCTCGAGACGCCTCAGCGGAAATGGGCCTCATCTCGCCTGGAGGGGAGAACCTCCTGGATTTTCTCGAGTGTGGCAGGTGCTCTAGAATTACGACGGGGACCTCAGGGACCCTCTCCGGTGTCCTGAGGAAAGGCCAGTCTCCATGCGAGTTGTTCGATGGCCTCTCGGGATTCCTCTCCGTTGATGCCGTGGTCTGAGACCTTGTACGGAGTCGGTGCTGGAACCTGAGGATTCCTCTCCAGTGCTGACATGGATCTTGGGGTACTACTGGAGTCTTCCGAGGGGAGTCAGTCCTCGTCTCGAGTGGGGGCATGCACGTGCGCTTTCCTCCCGAGCTGTAGCAGCAGTGTCAGGCTTCCCTTCGCGTGAATCAAGGGATCTGTGGCTTTCCCTCGAGGCTTTCCCACGAGGCTTTCCCACAGGGCTGTCACACGTACCACCATGGTGTGAGTTGATCCTCGGCTTGAAAGTCGAGGCAGTGCAGGGAAAACAGGATTTCCTGGAATTGACTGAGACATCTGGGGGACTCTGGGAATGGTGGCATGACAGGGAGTTCCTCTTGCCTTTCCTGTGGGAGAGTGACTCCGAGAATTCTTTCGCTATCACGCTGGAAAGGATCCCTCCTCTCGAGCTATGAGACGGAAACGGGGGCTCCTCTGGATGTGGGCGGAACTCTCGTGCCTCCTTTCGAGTGGGAGACGGGTATGTGGGGAAACTTCTTGAGTTGCAGCAAGGGTGTGAAGGACCCTTTGGAAATTCCAGAGCTTAGGTGTGATTAGCCTCGAGACGCCCCAGCGGAAATGTGCCCATCTCTCCTGGGAGGGACAACCACCTGGATTTTCTCAAGTTGCGGCAGTGGTCGTCGACCTATGACGGGGACCTCAGGGAACCGCTCTGTTGGCCTGAGGAAATGCCAGTCCCCATGCGAGTTGCACGGTGGCCTCTCGGGTTTCCTCTCCGTCGATGCCGGGCCTAAGACCTTGTGTGGAATCGGTGCCGGAACCTGAGGATTCCTCTCCAGTGCTGACATGGATCTTGGGGTACTTCTGGAGTCTCCCCAGGGGAGACAGTCCTCCTCTCGAGTGGGGGCATGCACGTGCGCTTTCCTCCCGAGCTGTAGCAGCAGTGTCGCGCTTCCCTTCGCGTGGATCAAGGGATCTGTGGCTTTCCCTCGAGGCTTTCCCACGAGGCTTTCCCACAAGGCTTTCCCACAGGGCTGTCCCACTTGCCACCGTGGTGTGAGTCGATCCTCGTCTTGAAAGTCGACGCTGTGCAGGAAAACAGTTTTCCCTGTAATGGACTGAGACATCTGGGGGACTCTGGGAATGATGGCACGACCCTGGAGTTCCTCTCGCCTTTCCTGTGGAGAGCGCTGCTCTTGAGATGCGACGGGAACGCCCGGGAATTCTTTTCCGAGCACGCAGGGAAAGGATCCCTCCTCTCGAGCTTGGAGGCGGACACCGGGCTCCTCTGGATGTAGGCGGGACTCTCGTGCTTCCTCTCGTGTGGAGACGGGTATGTCGGGCATCTTCTTGAGTTGCAGGAAGGATGTGAAGGACCCTTTGGAAGTTCCAGAGGTTAGGTGTGATTAGCCTCGAGACGCCTCTGGGGAAATGGGCCTCATCTCGCCCTGCGAGGGTAGAACTCTGGATTTTCTCGAATTGCGGCAGGTGCTCACGACTTACGACGGGGGACATCAGGGACCCGCTCTGGTGGCCTCAGGAAAGGCAGGCTCCATGCGAGTTGCTCGGGGGCCTCTCGGGATTCCTCTCCCGTCGATGCCGGGGCCTAAGACCTTGTGTGGAGTCGGTGCCGGAACCTGAGGATTCCTCTCCAGTGCTGACATGGATCTTGGGGTACTTTTGGAGTCTCCCAGGGGAGTCAGTCCTCGTCTCGAGTGGGGGCACGCACGTGCGCTTTCCTCCGAGCTGTAGCAGCAGTGTCATGCTTCCCTTCGCTTGGATCAAGGGATCAGGGGCTTTCCTCGAGGCTTTCCCACGAGGCTTTCCCACAAGGCTTTCCCACAGGG
>NW_017206978.1:0-4634 GCF_001704415.2 Capra hircus | reverse complement strand
CAGCAAGGTGTGAAGACCCTTTGGAAGTTCGCAGAGGTTAGGTGTGATTAGCCTCGAGACGCCTCAGCGGAAATGGGCCTCATCTCGCCTGGAGGGGAGAACTCCTGGATTTTCTTCGAGTTGCGGCAGGTGCTCTCGACTTACGACAGGGACCTCAGGGACCCGTCTGGTGGCCTCAGAAGGCCAGTCCATGAGAGTTGCTGTGGGGCCCTCTCGGGATTCCTCTCCGTCGATGCCAGGGCCTCAGACCTTGTGTGGAGTCGGTGTCGGATCCTGAGTATTCCTCTCCAGTGCTGACATGCATCTTGGGTACTTCTGGAGTCTCCCCAGGGGAGTCAGTCCTCGTCTCGAGTGGGGGCATGCACGTGCGCTTTCCTCCCGTGCTGTAGCAGCAGTGTCACGCTTCCCTTCGCGAAGATCAGGGATCAGGGCTTTCCTCGAGGCTTTCCCACGAGGCTTTCCCACGAAGCTTTCCACAGGGCTGCTCCACGTGCCACCGTGGTGTGAGTCGATCGTCGGCTTGAAAGTCGAGGCAGTGCAGGGAACACAGGCTTCCCTGGAATGGACTGAGACATCTGGGGGACTCTGGGAATGGTGGCACGACCCTGGAGTTCCTCTCACCTTTCCTGTGGAGAGCACCTCCTCTTGAGATGCGACGGGAACTCGGGGAATCTTTCCCGACCACGCAGGGAAAGGATCCCTCCTCTCGAGCTAGGAGGGGGAAACGGGGATCCTCCTGATGTAGGCGGGACTCTCGTTCTTAACCTCGAGTGGAGACTGGTATGTCAGGGAACTTCTTGAGTTGAAGCAAGGGTGTGAAGGTCCCTTTGGAAGTTCCAGAGGTTAGGTGTGTTTAGCCTCGAGACGCCTCAGCGGAAATGGGCCTCATCTCGCCTGCAGTGGAGAACCTCCTGGATTTTCTCGAGTTGCGGCAGGTGCTCTCGACTTACGACGGGGACTCAGGGACCCGCTCTGGTGGCCTCAGGAAAGGCCAGTCCCCATGCGAGTTGCTCGGGGCCTCTCGGGATTCCTCTCCGTCGATGCCGGTGCCTAAGACCTTGTGTGGAGACGATGCCGGAACCTGATGATTCCTCTCCAGTGCCGACGTGGATCTTGGGGTACTTCTGGAGTCTCCCCAGGGGAGTCAGTCCTCGTCTCGAGTGGGGACATAGGTGCGATTTCCTCCCGAACTGTAGCAGCAGTGTCACGCTTCCTTCGCGTGGATTAAGGGATCTGTGGCTTTCCCTCGAGGCTTTCCCACAGGGCTGTCCCACTTGCCACCGTGGTGTGAGTCGATCCTTGGCTTGAAAGTCGAGGCAGTGCAGGGAAAACAGGTTTCACTGGAATGGACTGAGACATCTTGGGGACTCTGGGAACGGTGGCGCGACCCTGGAGTTCCTGTCGCCTTTCCTGTGGAGAGCGCCTCCTCTTGAGATGCGACAGGAACGCCAGGAATTCTTTCCCGACCACGCAGGGAAAGGATCCCTCCTCTCGAGCTAGGAGGCGGAAACAGGGCTCCTCTGGATGTGGGCGGGACTCTCGTGCTTCCTCTCGAGTGGAGACGGGTATGTCGGGGAACTTCTTGAGTTGCAGCAAGGGTGTGAAGGACCCTTTGGAAGTTCCAGAGGTTAGGTGTGATTAGCCTCGAGATGCCTCAGCGGAAATGGGCCTCATCTCGCCTGGAGGGGAGAACCTCCTGGATTGTCTCGAGTTGCGGCAGGTGCTCTCGACTTACGACGGGACCTTCAGGGAACCGCTCTGGTGGCCTCAGGAAAGGCCAGTCCCCATGTGAGTTGTTAGAGGGCCTCTCGGGATTCTTCTCCTGTCGATGCCGGGGCCACAACCTTGTGAGGAGTCGGAGCCAGAGCCTGAGGATTCTTCTCCAGTGCTGATATGGATCTTGGGGAACTTCTGGAGTCTCCCCAGGGGAGTCAGTCCTCGTCTCGAGTGGGGGCATGCACGTGCGCTTTCCTCCCGAGCTGTAGCAGCAGTTTCGCGCTTCCTTCGCGTGGATCAAGGGATCTGTGGCTTTCCCTCGAGGCTTTCCCCCGAGGCTTTCCCACGAGGCTTTCCCACAGGGCTGTCCCACGTGCCATCGTGGTGTGAGTCGATCCTCGGCTTGAAAGTGGAGGCAGTGCAGGGAAAACAGGTTTCCCTGGAATGGACTGAGACATCTGGGGGACTCTGGGAATGGTGGCACGACCCTGGAGTTCCTCTCGCCTTTCCTGTGGATAGTGCCTGCACTTGAGATGCGACGGGAACGCCAGGAATTCTTTCCCGACCACGCAGGGAAAGGATCCCTCCTCTCGAGCTAGGAGGCGGAAATGGGGCTCTTCTGGATGTGGGCGGGACTTTCGTGCTTCCTCTCGAGTGGAGACGGGTATGTCGGGGAACTTCTTGAGTTGCAGCAAGGGTGTGAAGGACCCTTTGGAAGTTCCAGAGGTTAGGTGTGATTATGCCTCGAGACGCCTCAGCGGAAATGGGCCTCATCTCGCCTGGAGGGGAAGAACTCCTGGATTTTCTCGAGTTGCGTCAGGTGCTCTCGACTTATCGACGGGGACCTCAGGGACCGCTCTGGTGGCCCCAAGAAAGGCCAATCCCCATGCGAGTTTGCTCTGGGGCCTCTCGGGATTCCTCTCCCGTCGATGCCGGGGCTAAGACCTTGTGTGGAGTCGGTGCCAGAACCTGAGGATTCCTCTCCAGTGCTGACATGGATCTTGGGTACTTCTGGAGTCTCGCCAGGGGAGTCAGACCTCGTTTCGAGTGGGGGCATGCACGTGCGCTTTCCTCCGAGCTGTAGCAGCAGTATCACGCTTCCCTTTGCATGGATCAAGGGATCTGTAGCTTTCCCTCGAGGCTTTCCCACTAGGCCTTCCCATGAGGCTTTCCCACAGGGCTGTCCCACGTGCCACCGTGGTGTGAGTCGATCCTCGGCTTGAAAGTCGAGGCAGTGCAGGGAAAACAGGTTTCCCTGGAATGGACTGAGAAATCTGGGGACTCTGGGAATGGTGGCACGACCCTGGAGTTCCTCTCGCCTTTCCTGTGGAGAGCGCCTCCTCTTGAGATGCGACGGGAACGCCGGGATTCTTTCCCAACACGCAGGGAAAGGATCCCCCTGTCGAGCTAGGAGGCGGAAACGGGGCTCCTCTGGATGTGGGCGCGTCTCTCGTGCTTCCTCTCGAGTGGAGACGGGTATGTCGGGGAACTTCTTGAGTTGCAGCAACGGGTGTGAAGGACCCTTTGGAAGTTCCAGAAGTTTGGTGTGATTAGCCTCGAGAGGTCTCAGCGGAAATGGGCCTCCTCTCGCCTGGAGGGGAGAACCTCCTGGATTTTCTCGAGTTGCGGCCGGTGCTCTCGACTTACGACGGGACCTCAGGGACCCGCTCTGGTGGCCTCAGGAAAGGCCAGTCCCCAGGAGAGTTGCTTGGGGGCTCTCGGGATTCCTCTGCCGTCAATGTCGGTACCTAAGACCTTGTGTGGAGTCGGTGCCGGAACCTGAGGATTCCTCTCCAGTGCTGACATGGACCTTGGGTACTTCTGGGTCTCCCAGGGGAGTCATTCCTCGTCTCGAGGGGGCATGCACGTGCGCTTTCCTGCCGAGCTGTAGCAGCAGTGTCACGCTTCCCTTCGCGTGGATCAAGGGATCTGTGGCTTTCCCTAGAGCTTTCCACTAGGACGAGGCTTTCCCACAGGGCTGTCCCACGTGCCACCGTGGTGTGAGTTGATCCTCGGCTTGAAAGTCGCAGTGCAGGGAAAACAGGTTTCCCTGGAATGGACTGAGACATCTGGGGGACTCTGGGAATGGTGGCACGACCCTGGAGTTCCTCTCGCCTTTCCTGTGGATAGTGCCTCACTTGAGATGCGACGGGAACGCCAGGAATTCTTTCCCGACCACGCAGGGAAAGGATCCCTCCTCTCGAGCTAGGAGGCGGAAATGGGGCTCTCTGGATGTGGGCGGGACTTTCGTGCTTCCTCTCGAGTGGAGACGGGTATGTCGGGGAACTTCTTGAGTTGCAGCAAGGGTGTGAAGGACCCTTTGGAAGTTCCAGAGGTTAGGTGTGATTATCCTCCAGACGCCTCAGCGGAAATGGGCCTCATCTCGCCTGGAGGGGAGAACCTCCTGGATTTTCTCGAGTTGCGGCAGGTGCTCTCGACTTACGACGGGGACCTCAGGGACCCGCTCTGGTGGCCTCAAAAAGGCCAGTCCCATGCGAGTTGCTGGGGCCTCTCGGGATTCCTCTCCCGTCGATGCCGGGCCTAAGACCTTGTGTGGAGTCGGTGCGGAACCTGAGGATTCCTCTCCAGTGCTGACATGCTTGGGGTACTTCTGGAGTCTCCCCAGGGGAGTCAGTCCTCGTCTCGAGTGGGGCATGCACGTGCGCTTTCCTCCGTGCTGTAGCAGCAGTGTCACGCTTCCCTTCGCGTGATCAAGGGGATCTGTGGCTTTCCCTCGAGGCTTTCCCACGAGGCTTTCCCCACGAGCTTTCCCACAGGGCTGCTCCACGTGCCACCGTGGTGTGAGTCGATCCTCGGCTTGAAAGTCGAGCAGTGCAGGGAAAGGCTTTCCCTGGAATGGACTGAGACATCTGGGGTTGGGTTGGGAAGGTGGGGGGGCGCGATGGAGTTCCTGTCGC
>NW_017206977.1:0-4634 GCF_001704415.2 Capra hircus | reverse complement strand
TTGACCTTGACCAACAACGGGAGACCTCGAGATTTGCTCAGAGCACCGGAGGTCCAGAAGCAGGGCCCTGTATCTCCCTTCCCTTTGTGATCATTGCAAAGACATTCCTAGCTGATAGCGGAGTGCCCCTGAAGAAGCAAGCCCGTGGGAGTGTGTTGACACGACTGTGTGCCTTCCTGGCCTAGTCCACAAGGGACTTTCCTCTCGAAGTAGCCCCATGTCCCCTTGGGAGGGTGTCATGCCCTCTTTTCCTCACTGCCAAAGGGTGGAGCCAAGCTCGCTCTGTCAGAGGTACAAAAACAGCAATTGAATGGATTTTCAAGCTCTTGCTAGGCTGCACCTTTCAGGGCCCACTTTACTGAAACAGGTGCTCTGTGGCCCTGGTTGGGTATGCAGGTTCACAAACAGGGTGAGATCCTGTCCAAGCCAAGAATTTTCCTGAAAGACCTAGGCTCACTAGAGCTCTCCTCCAGAGCAAAGGGGATAGAGGAGATGTATGGAGGAGTCTTTGCCTTTCCCTGTGAGTGTGGGGCTACTCCCTATGGCCCCAAGCTCAGGGATAACTGCCTCTAAGAAAGGAATGGCAAGAAGCGCTATTCTTGGAGGTTGGGACAGGGAGTTCGCAGCATGTGGGGAAAGAAAGACTTCTTCGGGGAAGAAGAGGCAACCACCGGGGGTGTATTTGCAAGCCTCTATTTGGAAGGAACAGGTTTGCTTATACAACTCAAGATGTCAGATCTGCTCAGAGGACTGAAGTTCCAGAGACAGGGCCATGTATCTCCCTTCCTTTGAGATCCTTGCAAAGACATTCCTAGCAGATCGTGGGAGTGCCCATGAAGAAGCAAGCAGCGGGAGTGTGCTTGACATCACTGGCTGCCTACCTGGGCTCAGCTCCTCAAGGGGCCTTTCTCTCCTGGTAGGCCCTATGTCCCCTTTGGGAGAGGTGGTGCCCCTCTTCCCTCCACACTGCCAAAGGGTGGAGGTGGAGCAAACTCGTTCTCTCCGAGGTAAAAAAAAAAGACAAATTGGATGGATTTTTAAGCTCTTGCTATGCTGCACCCCTCCAGGACCCACTCGAGCAAAACAGGTGCCCTGTGGCCCCTAGGTCGGGTATGCAGGTTCACACACCGGGTGGGATCCGTCAAAGCCAAGAATTTTCCTGACAGACCTAGGCTCACTAGAGCTCTCCTCCAGAGGAAAGGGGACAGAAAAGACGTGTGTGTGGAGGTGGCTCTGCCTTTCCAGGTCCCAATCTCAGGGATAACTGCCCCTAAGAAAGGAACTGCTGATGCTGCTGCTGCTAAGTTGCTTCAGTCGTGTTCGACTCTGTGCGACGCCATAGACGGTAGCCCACTAGGCTTCCCCGTCCCTGGGATTCTCCAGGCAAGAACAGTAAGTGGGTTGCCATTGCCTTCTCCAATGCATGAAAGTGAAAATGAAAGTGCAGTCGCTCAGTCGTGTCCGACCCTCAGCGACCCCACGGACTGCAGCCTACCAGGCTTCTCCGTCCATAGGATTTTCTGATAGGAACTGCAAGAAGCGCTTTTCCAGGAGGCTGGGAAAGGGTGTTCGCAGGATGTGGGGAAAGAGAGCCTCCTTCGGGGAAGAATAGGCGGCCACTTGTTTTGTGTTGCAAACCTCTATTTGGAAGGAACAGGTTAGCTTATACAAAGGGAGACTCCAGATCTGCTCAGAGGACCAAAGTTGCAGAGGCAGGTCGGTGTATTTTCCCTTCACTTTGCGATCCTTGCAAAGACATTCCTTGCTGATAGATGATTCAGCAAGGGCCTTTGAGACTGTTGTTTTCTTTCCTAGGTTCAAAGATTCCTTCAGTTCCTAATATAGATATCCTAGAAATTATGTGACATCCGTGAAAATCTGATATGTCCTGGTCAAATGCTGTCAGTTATAATTCCAGTTATCATATTAAAGCATTTCAAGTCGCAGCAGTGACCAGATTACATTGTCAATTTCTATTTAATCAGGTTTTAACCATGTCCTCTATGGTTTCACACTGATGCCTTTGCAGAAATACTGCTACTTCTAGATATATGGAATATACTTTTTTTAAGCTTACCGATAATTGGTTTGTTTGTTTGTTTGTCTTCTGGTAAGCTGGTACCAGATGGAATTTAGTCTCCTCTCTAGGTTAAGAGAACAAAGTTTTCTTAGAATGCAATTTTTGATAACAGACTATGGATTTCTTTACCTTTCATTGATTTATAATTGTTTTCATCATCTGTTTTTTTACTTCGGTAAAGTAAAGAAGCCTTATTTAAGATTTTGGTACATGTAGGATGGACTAAGCTTTCCCCACTCTTGCAAGTTCCCTTAACCTTTAGATTCTTCTCGTGGGACCAAGATCTCACTTTCCTCCAGAGGGACAATCCAGGCTTTTTATTAGTTGATCTGCCCCTGACATCAGAGTCCATATGAGCACGAGTTGGCCTATAATTTAGGCAGGGCTGTCGCACGTGCCACCGTGGTGTGAGTCGATCCTCGGGTGAAAGTCGAGGCAGTGCAGGTAACACAGGTTTCCCTGGAGTGGACTGAGACATCTGGGGGACTCTGGGAATGGTGGCACGAACCTGGAGTTCCTCTCGCCTTTCCTGTAGAGAGCACCTCCTCTTGAGATTCGACGGGAACGCCCGGAATTCTTTCCGACACGCAGGAAAGGATCCCTCTTCTCGAGCAAGGAGGCTTAAACGGGGCTCCTCTGGATGTGGCGGGACGCTCGTGCTTCCTCTCGAGTGGAGACGGGTATGTCGGGGAACTTCTTGAGTTGCAGCAAGGTTGTGAAGGACCCTTTGGAAGTTCCTGATGTTAGGCGTGATTAGCCTCCAGACTCCTCAGGGGAAATGGGCCTCATCTCGCCTGGAGGGGAAACCCACCTGGATTTTCTCGAGTTGCGGCACGTGCTCTCGACTTACGATGGGGACCTCAGGGACCCGCTCTGGTGGCTTCAAGAAAGGCCAGTCCCCATGCGAGTTGCTTGGGGGCCTCTCGGGATTCATCTCCCGTCAATGCCGGGGCCTTAGACCTTGTGTGGAGTTGATACCGGAACCTGAGGATTCCTGTCCAGTGCTGACATGGATCTTGGGGTACTTCTTGAGTCTCCCCAGGGGAGTCAGACCTCGTCTCGAGTGGGGGCATGCATGTGCGATTTCCTCACGAGCTGAAGCAGCAGTGTCAGGTTTCCCTTCGCGTGGATCAAGGGATCTGTGGCTTTCCCTCGAGGCTTTCCACGAGGCTTTCCCACAACGCTTTCCCACAGGGCTGTCCCACGTGCCACCGTGGTGTGAGTCGATCCTCGGCTTCAAAGTCGAGGCAGTGCAGGGAAAACAGGTTTACCTTGAATGGACGGAGACATCTGGTTGACTCTGGGAATAGTGGCACGGCCCTGCAGTTCCTCTCGCCTTTCCTGTGGAGAGCGCCTCCTCTTGAGATGCGACGGGGAACGCCGGGAATTCTTTCCCGACCACGCAGGGAAAGGATCCCTCCTTTCGAGGTAGGAGACGGAAACGGGGCTCCTCTGGTTGTGGCCAGGACTCTCGTGCTTCCACTCGAGTGGAGACTGGAATGTCGGGGAACTTCTTGAGTTGCAGCAAGGGTGTGAAGGACCCTTTAGAAGTTCCAGAGTTTAGGTGTGAATAGCCCCGAGACGCCTCAGCGGAAATGGGTCTCATCTCGCCTGTAGGGGAGAACCTCTTGGATTTTCTCGAGTTTCAGCAGGTGCTCTCGACTTACGACGGGGACCTCAGGGGCCCCGCTATGGTGGACTCAGGAAAGGCCAGTCCCCATTCGAGTTGCTCATGGTCCTCTCGGGATTCCTCTCCCCGTCGATGCCGGGGCCTAAGACCTTGTGTGGTGTCAGTGCCGGAACCTGAGGATTCTTCTCCAGTGCAGACATGGATCTTGGGGTTCTTCTGCAGTCTCCCCAGGGGAGTCAGTCCTCGTCTCGAGTGGGGGCATGCACGTGCGCTTTCCTACGAGCTGTACAGCAGTGTCGTGCTTCACTTCGCGTGGATCAAGGGATCAGGGGCTTTCCCCGACGCTTTCACATAGGGCTGTCCCACGTGCCACCGTGGTGTGAGTCGATCCTCGGCTTGAAGGTCGAGGCAGTGCAGGGAAACAGGTTTCCCCTGGAATGCACGGAGACATCTGGGGACTCTTGGAATGCTGGCAAGGCCCTGGAGTTCCTCTCGTCTTTCCTGTTGAGAGCGCCTCCTCTTGAGAATGGACGGGAAGGCCGGAATTCTTTCCCGACGACGAAGGGAAAGGATCCTCTTCTCGAGCTATGAGGCGGAAACGGGGCTCCGCTGGATATGGGCGGGACCCTCGTCCCTTCCTCTCGAGTGGATATGGGTATGTCGGAGAACTTCTTGACTTGCAGCAAGGGTGTGAAGGACCCTTTGGAAGTTCCAGAGGTTAGGTGTGATTAGCCTCGAGACGCCTCAGCGGAAATGGGCGTCATCTCGCCAGGAGGGGAGAACCTCCTGGATTTTCTCGAGTTGAGGCAGGTGCTCTCGAGTTACGACGGAGACCTCAGGGACCCGCTCTGGTGACCTCAGGAAAGGCCAGTCCCCATGCGAGTGCTTAGGGGGCCTCTCAGGATTCTCCCCGTCCGATGCGGC
>NW_017206976.1:0-4635 GCF_001704415.2 Capra hircus | reverse complement strand
GAATTCCTGGCGTTCCTGGCGCATCTCAAGTGAGGCGCTCTCCCACAGGAAAGGAGAGGAGAACTCCCACAGGAAAGGCGAGAGGAACTCCGGGTCGTCCACCATTCCAGAGTCCCCCAGATGTCGTCCATTCCAGGGAACCTGATTCCCTGCACTGCCTCGTTTCTAGCCGAGGATCGACTCACACCACGATGGCACGTGGGACAGCCCTGTGGGAAAGCCTCGTGGAAAGCGAGGGAAAGCCACAGATCCTTGATCCAAGCGAAGGGAAGCGTGACAGTTCTGCTACAGCTCGGGAGGAAAGCGAACGTGCATGCCCCACTCGAGACGAGGACTGACTCCCCTGGGGAGACTCCAGAAGTACCGCAAGATGCATGTCAGCACTGGAGAGGAATCCTCAGGTTCGCACCGACTCCACAAGGTCTTAGGCCCCCGACGTCGAAGGAGAGGAATCCCGAGAGGCCCCCGAGCAACTCGCATGGGGACTGGCCTTTCCTGAGGCCACCAGAGCGGGTCCTGAGGTCCCCGTCGTAAGTCAAGAGCACCTGCCGCAACTCGAGAAAATCCAGGAGGTTCTCCCCTCCAGGCGAGATGAGGCCCATTTCCGCTCAGGCGTCTCGAGGCTAATCACACCTAACCCTGGAACTTCCAAAGGGTCCTTCACACCCTTGCTACAACTCTAGAAGTTCCCAACATACCTGACTCCACTCGAGAGGAAGCACGAGAGTCCCGCCCACATCCAGAGGAGCTCCGTTTCCGCCTCGTACCTCGCGGTCAGGTATCCTTTCCCTGTATGTTCCGGAAAGAATTCCCGGTGTTCCCGTCGCATCTCATGAGGAGGCGCTCTCCACAGGAAAGGCGAGAGAAACTCCAGTGTCGTGCCATCATTCCAAGAGTCCCCCAGATATCTCAGTGTGCCGGGGTCCAGCCCCGCTGGATCCAGGGAATTCGATGGATGGACGGCGTTGACGTGGGAAAGTCTTGTGTATTTATTAATGTAAGATGAGATTAAGAAATTATAGGGTAGTAAGAAGATTAACTGGAGGAAAAAGGCTGAATAGCTAGGTTTACAAGGAAGGCCAATAAAATTCCCGACAAGGAATTTTCTGGGCGGACTCTGGGAATGGTGGCACGACCCTCGAGTTCCTCTTGCCTTTCCTGTGGAGAGCGCCTCTTCTTGAGATGCGCTGGGAACGCCGGGAATTCTTTCCCGACCACGCAGGGAAAGGATCCCTCCTCTCGAGCTAGGAGGCGGAAACGGGGCTCCTCTGGATGTGGGCGGGACTCTCGTGCTTCCTCTCGAGTGGAGACGGGTATGTCGGGGAACTTCTTGAGTTGCAGCAAGGGTATGAAGGACCCTTTGGAAGTTCCAGAGGTTAGGTGTGATTAGAATCGAGACGCCTCAGCGGAAATGGGCCTCATCTCGCCTGGAGGGGAGAACCTCCTGGATTTTCTCGAGTTGCGGCAGGTGCTCTCGACTTACGACGGGGACCTCAGGGACCCGCTCTGGTGGCCTCAGGAAAGGCCAGTCCCCATGCGAGTTGCTCGGGGGACTCTCGGGATTCCTCTCACCTCGATGCCAGGGCCTAAGATCTTGTGTGGAGTCGGTGCCGGAACCTGAGGATTCCTCTCCAGTGCTGACATGGATCTTGGGGTACTTCTGGAGTCTCCCCAGGGAGGCAGTCCTCGTCTCGAGTGGGGGCATGCACGTGCGCTTTCCTCCCGAGCTGTAGCAGCAGTCTCACGCTTCCCTTCGCGTATATCAAGGGATCTGTGGCATTCCCACGAGGCCTTTCCCACAGGGCTGTCCCACGTGCCACCGGGGTGTGAGTCGATCCTCGGCTTGAAAGTCGAGGCAGTGCAGAGAAAACAGGTTTCCCTGGAATGGACTGAGACATCTGGGGGACTCTGGGAATGTGGCACGACCCTGGAGTTCCTCTCGCCTTTCCTGTGGAGAAGCGCCTCCTCTTGAGATGCGACGGGAACGCTGGGAATTCTTTCCCGACCACGCAGGGAAAGGATCCCTCCTCTCGAGCTAGGAGGCGGAAACGGGGCTCCTCTGGATGTGGGCGGGACTCTCGTGCTTCCTGTCGAGGGGAGACGGGTATGTCGGGGAACTTCTTGAGTTGCAGCAAGGGTGTGAAGGACCCTTTGGAAGTTCCAGATGTTAGATGTGATTAGCCTCTAGACGCCTCAGCGGAAATGGGCCTCATCTCGCCTGGAGGGGAGAACCTCCTGGATTTTCTCGAGTTGCGGCAGGTTGCTCTCGACTAACGACGGGTACCTCAGGGATCCGCTATGGTGGCCTCAGGAAACGCCAGTCCACATG
Source organism: Capra hircus (assembly GCF_001704415.2). NCBI lineage: Eukaryota > Metazoa > Chordata > Mammalia > Artiodactyla > Bovidae > Capra > Capra hircus. The sequence goes on along the minus strand of NW_017206976.1, from coordinate 2,306 downwards.
CGAGTTGCTCGGGAGCCTCTCGGGATTGCTCTCCCGTCGATGCTGGGGCCTAAGACCTTGTGTGGAATCGGTGCCGGAACCTGAGGATTCCTCTCCAGTGTTGACATGGATCTTGGGGTACTTCTGGAGTCTACCCAGGGAGGCAGTCCTCGTCTCGAGTGGGGGTATGCACGTGCGCTTTCCTGCCGAGATGTAGCAGCAGTGTCACGCTTCCCTTCGCGTGCATCAAGGGATTTGTGGCTTTCCCTCGAGGCTTTCCCATGAGGCTTTCCCACGAGGCTTTCCACAGGGCTGTCCCACGTGCCACCGTGGTGTGAGTCGATCCTCGACTTGAAAGTTGAGGCAGTGCAGGGAAATCAGGTTTCCCTGGAATGGACTGAGACATCTGGGGGACTCTGGGAATGGTGGCACGACCCTGTAGTTCCTCTCGACTTTCCTGTGGACAGCGCCTCCACTTGAGATGCGACGGGAACGCGGGGAATTCTTTCCCCCAACACGCAGGGAAAGGATCCCTCCTCTCAAGCTAGGAGGCGGAAATGGGGCTCCTCTGGATGTGGGCGGGACTCCTCGTGATTCCTCCCGAGTGGAGGACGGGTATGTCGGGGGAACTTCTTGAGTTGCAGCAAGGGTGTGAAGAACCTTTGTAAGTTCCATAGGTTTAGATGTGATTGGCCTCAAGACGCCTCAAGCGGAAATGGGCCTCATCTCGCCTGGAGGGGAGAACCTCCTGGATTTTCTTGGGTTGCGGCAGGCTGCTCTCGACTTCCGACTGGGACCTCAGAGACCCGCTCTGCTGGCCTCAGAAAGGGACAGTCCCCATGCGAGTTGTTCGGGGGGCCTCTCGGGATTCCTCTCCCGTTGATGCCGGGCCTAAGACCTGGTGTGGAGTCGGTCCCGGAGCCTGAGGATTACTCTCCAGTGCTGACATGGAACTTGGGGTACTTCTGGAGTCTCCCCAGCGGAGTCAGTCCTCGTCTCTAGTGGGGGCATGCACGTGCGCTTTCCTCCCGAGCTGTAGCAGCAGTGTCGCGCTTCCCTTCCCATGGATCAAGGGATCTGTGGCTTTCCATTCCGTCTTTCCCAGGAGGCTTTCCCAGGCTTTCCCATAGGGCTGTCCCACGTGCCACCGTGGTGTGAGTCGATCCTCGGCTTGAAAGTCGAGGCAGTGCAGGGAAACAGGTTTCCCTGGAATGGACTGAGACATCTGGGGGACTCTGGGAATGGTGGCACGACCCTGGAGTTCCTCTCGCCTTTCCTTTGGAGAGAGCCTCCTCTTGAGATGCGACGGGAACGCGGGGAATTCTTTCCCGACCACGCAGGGAAAGGATCCCTCCTCTTGAGCTAGGAGGCAGAAAAGGTTCTCCTCTGGATGTGGGCGGGACTCTCGTGCTTCCTCTCGAGTGGAGACGGGTAAGTCGGGGAACTTCTTGAGTTGCAGCAAGGGTGTGAAGGACCCTTTGGAAGTTCCAGAGGTTAGGTGTGATTAGCCTCGAGACGCCTCAGCGGAAATGGGCCTCACCTCGCCTGGAGGGGAGAACCTCCTGGATTTTCTCGAGTTGCGGCAGGTGCTCTCGACTTAAGACGGGGTCCTCAGGGACCCGCTCTGGTGGCCTCAGGAAAGGCCAGTCCCCATGCGAGTTGCTCGGGGCCTCTCGGGATTCCTCTCCCATCGATGCCGGGGCCTAAGACCTTGTGTGGAGTGTGTTCCAGAACCTGAGGATTCCTCTCCAGTGCTGACATGGATCTTGGGGTACTTCTGGAGTCTCCCCAGGGGAGTCAGTCCTCGTCTCGAGTGGGGGCAACACGGAAGCTTTTCTCCCGAGCTGTAGCAGCAGTGTCACGCTTCCCTTCGCATGAATCAAGTTATCAGGGGCTTTCCCTCGAGGCTTTCCCACGAGGCTTTCCCACAGGGCTGTCCCACGTGCCACCGTGGTGTGAGTCGATCCTCGGCTTGAAAGTCGAGCAGTGCAGGGAAACAGGTTTCCCTGGAATGGACTGAGGCATCTGGGGACTCTGGAATGGTGGCAGACCCTGGGGTTCCTCTCGCCTTTGCTGTGGAGAGTGCCTCCTCTTGAGATGTGACGGAACGCCGGGATTCTTTCCCGACCACGCAGGGAAAGGATCCCTCCTCTCGAGCTAGGAGGCGGAAACAGGGCTCCTCTGGATGGGGCAAAACTCTATTGCTTCCTCTCGAGGGGAGACGGGTATGTCGGGAACTTCTTGAGTTGCAGCAAGGGTGTGAAGGACCCTTTGGAAGTTCCAGTGATTAGCTGCGATTAGCCTCGAGACGCCTCAGCGGAAATGGG